>NC_079502.1:99337599-99484685 GCF_030052815.1 Hevea brasiliensis | reverse complement strand
TTTTTAGCATTTTAATTTCCTGTCATCAACCTCTGATTCAAGATCCAAGTTAATTTTAATTTTCAACATTTAATTTTCTGTCATCAACCTCTGGTTTCTAAATCCAAGTTGATTTTAATTTTCAGCATTTAATTTTCTGCCATCAATCTCTGGTTCTTAAATCCAAGTTGATTTTAATTTTCAGCATTTTAAATTCCTGTCATCAACCTCTGGTTTCTAGATCCAAGTTGATTTTAATTTTCAGCATTTAATTTCCTGCCATCAACCTCTGGTTCCTAGATCCAAGTAGATTTTAATTTTCAGCATTTTAAATTTCTGTCATCAACCTCTAGTTCCTAGATCCAAGTTGATTTTAATTTTCAGCATTTAATTTTCTGTCAGCAACCTCTGGGTTCCAAAATCCAAGTTGATTTTAATTTTCAGTCGTTTAATTTCCTGTCATCAACCTCTAGGTTTAATGCCCAAGTTGATTTTAATTTCCTTCATTAATTTTCTATTTGATCTTTGGTTCAAATATCCCAGTAGCCCAAAATATGGTTCTAAATCTTTACATGATTCCTATACAAGAGAATTTCATTCTCTTTAATAGAAATTATGTAAAGAGGGACAACTGTAGACACCATATTTTGGCCGACCTTCAAAGGCAAAGATCTTTTAAAATTAAAACTTTATTATCCGCTCTCAACCGATGTCCCCAATCACAGGTAGCTTTTCCGAACTTATCGATTGCTCATCCCTGGAACAAATCGATCTCACGCTCAAGTTAGATTATTTTTCGATCTCTTAGTCTTTGTCAGATGAGTTTGAGTCAATATTGGATCTCCGGACCATCCAATCTTGCCTACTGATGTTCTCCGATCTCTTTGTTTACAAATATCACAGAATTTCATTTGACTAATGTTGTGATCGAGCTTCTCGCTCAAATTCTCCAGACATTCCTCAAAATGAAGTTAAGATTTTTATCCGGTCTAACAATGGTTCCGACCTTAAAGTTCAAGCCAGTGTCAAATCTTTGCAATTCTAATATTCTAGAGTTTGATTCGGTATTTGGTCATGGCTTCATCTGATCTCATGTTCGCGTGTAATGTTTTTCCGATCTCTTATCTTTTTATCAATAGTCGCTCTAATGTTCAATTACATTCAATCAAGTAAGTACTCAGACAGTTTGGATGCTTTCCGATCTCATCAAGAAATTGAACATAAAAAAGACTTTAATTCATTCTAGAAAATAAAATATACAAGTCAATTAGCAAGGGGGATCCTCTCCGCCCTGCTCCCCGGTTACATTCCTCTCTCTCTCCTCACCTTCTAGCTCGTCATCGCTGTCCTCTTCGACCTCTGGGATGAGCTTATCCATCCAGGAGAAGTCCTCCTCAGGATAACGCTTCTTTAGTTCAGCTAGGAGGTCGTTATGGGCATTCACATATGCCGTAGCCTCTTTTGTAGTGCTCTCCTCCTCCTTGGCCTGGAGCTCCTCCTCCTTCGCCCGAAGTTCCTCAGCAAAATGAGCAAGATCGGCAGATCGACCAACTCAGGAGACTTCAAGTTCCTGCTCCACTTCGGCTATCCTCTCTTCTTACTGCTTCACCCGATCTTCCAGTTTGGTGATGTAATCATTGGCAGAGGAGAGCTGAGCCTTTGCAGCTGAGGCATCCTGGACCACCTTAAGAATCTCCTTCCTTAAGACGTGGGCTTTCTCTCTGATTACGTGTTGGTTTGCAATAGCCTCCAAGCCCAAACTCATTGTCTGAGTTAAGATATCATCAATACTCTCCTCAGCCAATCGGTTCCGATCTTCTTGAAAGTAAATGGAAGTGCCCATGACCTTGGATAGACCAGAATTCCCTTAGGTGGAACGGTTCCTTTCCAGCTATTGGATAAGGAGTTGACCCCCTCAGGAGAGCGTTCTAACAGTAGGGCCAGAAGACTCCCCTTCTACATTGGAAGAGATCGGAAGAGGCAGACATTCGATCTGCTGAGGAGGAGAGATGATGACCTCTACTTCTGAGACTGGCTTCTCCTGAGGTCAAGGAGGAGAGCCCGGTGCTTCTACCAAGTCTTGGCGAAGTGTCTGAGTAGCGGTGGCAGTGGCCTCCTTCATCACTCGTACCTTTCGGGAGACCTCCCTCTTTCGCTTGCGGCTCTCTTTGGATGCATCACCACCCGCCAACCTACACAAAGGAGAAGTCAGTGAGTTCGCTAAGGTTGAGAGACTAGAGATCTGGATTGTACCTGTAGCAGGACCGAGGTCAGAAAGCTGAAGCTCGTAATCTTCGACGGAGATCAACCGCATCATCCACCATTTCAGTTCGGCCATCACCGCATCTAAGAATGAATATTTATGGGTGGCCTCCTGAGTTTTTAATTCCTTCACCATGGTGTCTTCGTCTTTATTTAAAGCAAGCTTCTTAGAGAGTTGGGAGACCAAATAATTCCAATTACGTAGGATCCCCTCAAAATCGTTTCCATCCTTGCTCCTAAGGATGAAAAATCGATCCTTCCAGTTCTTTAGCGAAGAAGGGAGATCGGTGAAAAGCCCGCAGTTCGGCTTTGCCTGAAAGAACCAAAATTCATCATCCTTTCTTCGGGAAAGCCTATGCAGCTCGGTAAAGACCTTAGCCATGGGCTCCAATCTCTTGGCTCTACAAAGGCCTCTAAAGGCTACTAAAGTCCGCCAGGAGTTCAGATGCACTTGAGCTACCGAGACATGGTGGAACTTTAGGATGGCCTTGTAAAATCCATCCAAGGGAAATGGAGCCCGGCCTTCAGCTACTCCTCGTACACTGTGATAAGATCGCCTTCTTCAAATAAGTAATCGGCCTGAAGATCGCCATGGCATCTGATCAGTTCAAAAGAGTTGATCCGCAGATTGTACTCCTGACTTATGGATTGGAGATTGGTTTCTCTCAGGACTGACGGCAGCTCATCAACTGGTAGGTTTTCCTTTCTCGAAGACGTTCCTCATTTCGGTCTGGTAGCCAAGACGATGCTGGAATGATGGTGTCTTTGGATCATTCACTTTGGTCTAGTTGCGTCACCTTCTTTCGAAGTCCACGAAATATTGATGGAAGGTAGGCTCGCAGCTCTCTGACTCTCGGTACCACTCATTTTCACAAAATAAAAAGGAAAGTTAACCGAGAAGAGATCAAAACCCTTACCGGAGTGTGAATCGGTGCCTGAAAACTTTAGAAAGCGAGAGGAAGTGGTGAAATTGCTTGGGAAATGTTTGAAAATGACATAAGGAAACAAGTGACTCACCTTTCCCCTATTCATACTCGTCTGAGCATTAAATGCTCACGAAGTCCCAAGTGATGCATAGGTTAACGGGACTGGGCTGCCTCTTTGACACGTCGCAAGAAGGTTCTAGAAACATAGTAAAAAATTCAGATAAATGAGATCGGTCAAGTAAGGTCATTAGATTGAACAAATTTCCAAAACCACGGATCGGCAAATGGTGATTCGTCTAGGGATCAGATCGAGTACGCTTATTAGAGATCGAAAAAATAACCAAGACAAGTTAGATAGAGGGGAAAGATCAGGAATGAGAGAGATCGGGAAATAAGAGGGGACTCGATATAAGAAATAGAGATCGGAATAATGACCCTAAAAGGTGATGGTCATAATGGGAAGATCGGAAAAGCAAGGAACGACCCGTATGATCGAAGAACTCAAGGAGTTGAATAACTACTAATCATGGCCTTTAATTAGCTTCCCCCACCGTTAGATCCGAGTTAGTTAAAGCATTGCAGGCATGATCAGATCCTCACCACACATCTCATTCGCAAGGACACCCTCCTAGCCGCCAGACGCCAAAACGGTTAAAGCAACCCTGCACATCCTGATCTACACCATTGATTATAATTGTAAGGATGGATCTAAAGTCCGTAAATAAAAATTAGATGACAAATTCGACGCCTTTTATTCCGAGCCTTTGGATCCATTTCGTAAGGCAAGACCCTTGACCGTTGGATTAAGGAGAGAAAGGACAGATATCTGAACAGAATCCTGACCCTCTATTTTGATTCTCTTTAATTCTCAGACATCAGATTATGTCCTTTTGAATCTGAGCCCTCCGTCTCCCCTTAATAAGATCCTGACCCTTCATTTTGGACACCCGTTCCCTATAAATACCTGCATGCAACACTGTGGAAAAAGGGGAAGAAGGTGGTATTATCGTGGAAAGACTCTGGATTTTGATTCAGTCTTCCTACTTGTCATTCGGAGCTTTCAAAGTGTTGAGAAACTTTAGAAACCAGTTTTCTGAAGTATTTCATCCAAATGAGCTCTAAATCCTGAAATTTTCATTTTCAGTTCCTGTGTAACCATCTTCACTTCGCCTCATTCCCACCGCCCTAGTATCTGTGCATTACTTTCCGAGCTCAACTTCGTCCCGATCTGTTCTCATTACCTCGGGTAAGCTCAAGTTCTTCGGCCGTCAGCTTTCACCTCTGCAAGATTTGTGGATACTGGAGTTAGCTCACCTGTCTCCTCAACTTTCCACAGGTAAGCGTCTAAACTGTCATTTTGTTGAATACCCTTGGTTTGTTTTCTCCAGTTTTCTTTTAAAGTTTCTTTTATATCCAGTCCCATTAGGTCTCAGAATAGGTTATCTAGGCCCGAAGTTATTTCCTGTGCTTTCTTTTTCTATTCATTTGCAAATTCCATTTATCATCACTTAGTTTTCATTCCCTTCGAGAGTAGACATTCAAGTCATAAGCGACTTGTAAATACTCTAAAGAATATAGGTAGGGTTACTTTAACATGAGAGTTTTTGGTCTGAAAAAATGAAAAATGATAAAGGAAGATAGGTGTAGCAAAGGTCATATAGGTTGGAAAAAATATTAGGTCCAAATAAGTTATGAGATCGAGCGTTGGAACGAACCCAGTCGATAAGACAATAGATCAGGAATTAAGATGAGTTCGGATCTCGGGCGAGCGACTAAAAGAGATCGGATGTCACAAATCAAAGAGTTCTGATAAAGTGATCATGCGGAAGATCGGCATGGAGTTCGATCTTTCGTCCACCATCTAGTTATAAGGTCCTGTAGGTTAGGAAAAGCTTTACACGGGTTTTTTTTTACGTATTCGGTACTTCATTCCCATGTAAAAGGGGTCAAGAAGGACCCTTTACCAGAATCCTTAGTTCAAAGTTCTTATAAAATGCCATTCTAATAAATACATTAAGAGATCGGGGGAGAGTTCTTATCCGAACTCAGTCTAATTTTTAACGCAACACATTAAGAGATCAAAGGAGAGTTCTTACCCGAACTCAGTCTAATTTTTTTAAACGTAACACATTAAGAGATCAGGGGAGAGTTCTTACCCGAGTTCTCAACTTAAATTCTTAACACTAAGAGATCGGGGGAGAGTTCTTACCTGAATTCTCAGTCAAAATCTTAATAAAATATATAGAGATCGGGGGAGAGTTCTTACCCGACATCTTCCGCTTAAATTTTAACAGAACACATTAAGAGATCGGGAGAGAGTTCTTATCCGAATTTTCTTAGCTTAAATCCAAATTAAAAATCACAACTTCAATATTCGAATTAACCCCCAACCAAAAATCCATTACACAACACCTATTCACTGAAGGGTCATCTCATGTACTCGTGTTCTTGAGCAATCCTAAATAGTGAAATATCAAATATTCCTTTTGTTCGCACAAAGGATTAACATCATCATTCTAAGCCCCAAATTATCAATTTATAAAGAGCATAACATTAAATCTGCTTACCTTCGTTGAGGGACGAGGTGGGGTGCCTAACACCTTCCCCACCCATATACGGACTCCGAATCTAGAATCTCTGTTTTCAAATTAGATTTTAATTTTTAAAAAAATTTGTTTTCTTTAATTTCCCTCAAAATTAAAGTGGTGACTCCTCACTTTTCCCACTTCGATAAAAATTCGTCCGGCAACCGCAAAACCCTTGCGACAACTAGAGATGAAATTAATTTTTTTAAGAAATTAGAAAAAAGTGCATGAACTTAATTTTGCCTATGTATCCCTTTAGGATTTAGAGGAATTAAAATTTTCAGTTATATTGCTTGGCCATTTTTTAAAAATTATATGATAATGGATAATTTAAAAAGTATAAAAGAGGAAAAAAAATTAAAATAGAGGGTATTGAAAATTTTATTATTCATATAAAATAATAACAAAGTAATTGAGATAGTATCAATGAGCATATAAAATAATAAAGTAGAGAAATTATGAGAATACTGAAAATTAAAAGGAGTATAGAAAATAATTGTTTAGAAAATTTGAGAGAAACTTAAAAAGTATTATGAATTAAAGAGAGTATAGAGAATAATTGTGCAGAGAATAAATGATATATATAAATGAATTAGGAGTGAGGTGAGGTATTAATTAAATTCTTTTGTATTTAAATCGTCGGTTGAATCCAGTTTGAAACTATCGGTTCAATTCAGTTCGAAACCGCTAGTTCATAGTTCTTGAAAATTATGAACCTAAACTAAACTGTAAATGGGCAGTTTTGATCCAGTTCGAAGTCAGTTTCGATTTTTACCCATTTTGGTTTGGTTTTGACCAAACTGACTTTAGTTCGGTTCCTGTTTGAAACTGAACTATGGCCACCCCTATGTGGGTGTGTGTGTGCGTGTCTGTGTTAGAGAATCCTCACATATATGTGTGTGTGTGTGTCTTGGAGAACCCTCACATGTGTGTGTGTGTGTGCCTGTTGGAGAATCCTCACATCTATGTGTGTCTGTGTGTGTGCGCACGTGTGTGTGTTGGAGAATCCTCACATATATGTGTGTATGTGTGTGTGTGTGTGTGTGTTGGAGAATCCTCACATATGTGCATGTGTGTGTGTGTTGAAGAATCCTCACATGTCTGTGTGTGTGTCTGTGTGCGCGTGTGTGTTGGAGAATCCTCACATATATATATGTGTTGGAGAATCCTCACATGTGCATGCGTGTATGTGTGTGTTGGAGTATCCTCACATATATGTGTGTGTGTGTTGGAGAATCCTCACATATGTGTGTGTATAAAAATAATTTTTTAATTAATAAATTTTAATTAAATAAAAATATCTCATTTATGATTTAGATGTTACATGTTCGAGTCATGGAAATAGGCTCTTTATAAAGTATGATTAAAGTTACATACATTAATTCTCCTTAAATTCATTAATATGATATGCTTTGTGTGTTGAGTTTTTTTTTTTAATTATAAATTTAAAATTTTAACAAAAATAAATTTCAAAAAGTGAAATTAAAACTTTATCTAAAAAAAAAAATTAAAACTTCGACTCCTTCTAGCCTCTAGAAGTTAAATATATTAGGCAGAAGGCTTATTTTAACCATTAAAGTATAAGCTAATAGTTACATAAACTCTTAAACTTTTTCAAAATCTACCCTATAAATTTAAGAAAAAAAGTTAAATAAGTCCTTCAAATTTTAAAAATATATCAAATAAG
The DNA here is from genome assembly GCF_030052815.1 of Hevea brasiliensis. Taxonomy (NCBI): domain Eukaryota; kingdom Viridiplantae; phylum Streptophyta; class Magnoliopsida; order Malpighiales; family Euphorbiaceae; genus Hevea; species Hevea brasiliensis. Next base: position 99,477,246 of record NC_079502.1, on the reverse strand, counting down.
CTCTTAACAGACAAATAAACCTTTTAAATTTTGAAAATATATCAAATAAACCATTTAAATTTTAAAAATATATCAAAAGAGACTGAATTATAATTTGCCTCCAATAAAAATCCAGCGAACGCTGCATATGAAAATCTTTTGGTGTACAGGTTCTCATCAGCAATTCTATGTATATGATTTACAATATTTCGACAGATATCTGCTATATAGTGGAATTAATTAATAAGTTGTTCTTTACCGAATGGTTCAAGAACCTTCTATATAAATTCATCATTTTCATCATAATTTTCATATAGAAGCTACTTAAATCATTCGATAAAAAATAACTTATTAATTTACTTTAGAATGCATTAAATATTCACAGAAATGTTAGAGATCGAATATGTAGAATAGCTAATAAGAACCCGTGCACCCAAAGATCTTCATGCATGATTTTGGCTAGTTATAGTCCAATATTTTTTTATTTATTTTTAAAAATTAAATGACTTATTTATTTTAAAATATTAAAATGATTTATTTAATTAATTTTTAAAATTTAAAAACCTAAATAGACCTTTTTGCCGATGCCTTAGGAACTATAAGTTAAGCAAGGTCCAATCTTATTAACTAGTATTGATTCATAGCTCGACAAGCCACTTGCAAGACAAGACAGCATTATTACATTTTGTTCATTTCTTTTATAAATGAGGGAAGACTAAGAAATGCATCATCGGAAGAATTGGAGCTTACATAACCCTTTTTCAGTATTATTTATTTGAAATAAAAAATAATGGAATGAATATAAATTTTATTTAATTTCTAAATGAATTGTAAGAAAATAATTTTATTATTTAAAAATAAAATATTATAAATTTAACATTTATAAAGTTCTTTTGGAAATTATAGCCCTCTTAATTTGTAATATTATACTCTTATTAATTCAACATTCATTTGTGGCTTCTGTCAATTTTGATGAAATTTAATTTAAGTTTAATTATTTTTATAAAATTAAAAATAAAAAATTCAAAATGTTTTTTTTTTAATATAGAACATATTGAATGTAGATTTGTAATTGAATCTTACTATTATTTAGTTTAATTCTATGATAAAAATTCATTTCATTTCATAGTAATGTTTAGTATGAGTAAAGAATTCAATTCAAAATGTTATTTTTTCAAAAATATTCTTATATATCTATTATCGCATACATCTTTTTTTTGAATTAAAAGTACAAATATTTATAATAATTATAATACATTCTACTTGTGTATACATCTGTCTGTTTATGTCAATGTTTGTCTATCCGTCTGTCTAAATTTGTGTCTATATTTATATTTATGTTTGTATGTCTATGTCTATATCTATATCTATATCCGTTTTTATGTCTGTGCCTATTTGTCTGTTGATATGTCTACATCTATGTATGTCTATATTTATGTCTGTATCAGTATTTGTGTCTGTATATGTTTATCTACGTTCGTACATGTTTGTGTCTATCTATCTAAGTTTACATATGTTTGTGTTTGTCGTCATACATGTGTCTGTCTATCTGTCTACGTTTATGTATGTTTTGTGTTTGTCTATTTGTATTTGTGTATGTGTTCTACGTCTGTGTCTATCTATTTGTGTTTGTTTTTGTGTCTATATCTGTCTGTATATCTATGGTTACATGTCTGTATTTGTATATTTTTACCTATGCCTGTCTGTATATCTGTATGTCTATATCTGTATTTATTTCTGCGTTCACATTTATATTTGTGCCTGTGTTTATATGTGTCCGTGTCTTCTTTAGTGTCATTGTCTGTTTATGTTAGTATTTGTATCTATATCTACATAAAGACAAAATGAAAGAGCATAAATGAAAAAAGACAATAAATAAAATAAAATAAAATTTAATAAAAGAGTAATTTTATCACTTGAAATACAAATGATTTTAAGTTTGAAATTTCATTTGAAAATTCTTTTAATTTTAATGAAATTTAGTTTAATTATAATAAATTCCATAAAATTAATTATTAAGAATTTTAAATGAATTTTTAGTTAAATCTAACACTTAAATTTTAGATTTATAAATGAATTTCACCACATTTTATTAAATTCATTTATACCAAATAAGATTTTAATAAAGTTTTATATAAGTTATCATATCAAAGATATATTATTGGTCTGATGGCAATATATAATAAGAATCTGGCAGCAGAATAAAATGTGATGTTGTCTCTGAAAAATCACAAATGCATAATCATTACTTTGTCCCAGTTGTTTGAACTCATAACTTTCATATTTGAACCCTGTCCATAATGTAGACCTGACCTGGTAAATCTAAACATGAAATTCAGATCTTAAATCCTCCTAATACTATAAAAAATGAACAAAATTGGGCCTACCATAGAAATAGCAACATGCTGATGCAAGTGATACATTTCAGAGGTTCAAAATTCAAGCCTACCAACAAAAAAAGTTTGCTTTCTACATTCAACATGACCAGAATTTGATAATGATGGAATTAATTATTTAGTAATCAAGTGCCTAATAGTGAATGAATTAAGATTTCAAATTTTGACAGCCCTTTCCTCTTTCGGAAATTTTCCTCATTTCCTCTGTAAGTTTGATAATGCATTGAATTTTAGGGTCCACAGTCATATAATCACCAAACTTTGATTTAACTAATTAGTTATTCCAATCATCTTCCTGTGAGGCTAAAACAATCACAAAAGTGCTCACAGACACCTACTTCATTTCTTGTTTAGATTCCCCTTTATATACAAACATGGCATACCTGCAAAGGAGTAGGTGTAAGTTGAGAAGAGTAGGCCCCATTCATTGCACATAGTATGCACAAGCAATGGAAACCATAACCTTCCAGTGCAAGCCCCATCCTCAGGCGCTGAGAAGGATGTAACAAGCAAATCAAATCAACTTCCAGTCCACAACTTGACTCATAAGAAGAAATTTAGCCCATCAAATTCAAAAGTGAAAAAAAAAAAACCTGAACTGCCATTGAGTTCCAAATGAACAGGTCAAAAGCACAAGTGAGAGTAATTCCCTTTCAGGGATTAAACTCAATGAAACTAAAAGGCATGTTTGTCTATAAATCAGTAATAAAGTAGCAATTCCACAAATGATATGAAATTCCAAAGATGGCATTCTTTTCTGGCCTAATCAAGCATGTTATTAATACAATGCAGTATTCATCTATACAAAATTCACCATGAACACAAGCTTCACAAACCATACACAACCAAATTGATTTCTCAAAGATGTGCCTCAACATTTGCTTTTTGCATGGTAAAAGAAGAAATAGAGCACTTGATGAAACTGAGGATTAGGAGAAAACAAAAAACAAGCAACAAACATTCAGCTGTAAACCTTAGCACAAGTTGAACATATCATGCCCTCAATTTGATGCTACTCTCTGGGAGATTCCAAGTTTACTTTTAATGTAAAAAAGAATGCAGATGACAGCCATGAATGCATCTCTTAGTATTCCACCATTGGGCCATCATTTTCTCTTGGTTGGACAGCAAGCTCAAGTGGGCAAAACAAACTTTGCCCAATCTCATAACAGGAACAAATCCATTGTAGCAAGAACAATTGTAGCTCGTTTCTACCCCAGCTCAGTCTAATTACCAAACAACATTCAGCAGAAAAAGCAAGACACCGCATAAAATAGCAACATGTAAATGAGCAACAGTCAAAGAACATCAGAAGCCACTGCTGGAAGACAAACTGCCAGATCTCTGGGTTCCTGTAGGGCCATTGCTGGTTTTGCTAATGATCCCTTTTCCAAAATACTCAGCAATCACAGAAAATCCATCCTTAGAACTCTTCACTTGCTGAAAAAACTGATCTTGATCTTTAGAATTATGCTCCAGACTCCTCTTCATCTCCATAACAGACCTGTACTCCGGTGCGCACTCAGGGCATTCCTTTTCGTTATCACCAAGGCAACGCTGATGGAATGAATGCATGCACATGAAGTGTACAGCAGGAAGATCTAGGGTGAAAGTGCAAGCAGTGCACTTGCTGAGCTGAAAGATCCTTGCATTGGTCCTAAGATCCTGAATTTCTTTTCTCATTGCCAATGTGTCGTCCTGCACAGTTAAATGATTGTCGCATTAAAATATTATTTGCGGTAATTAAAACTTTGAATTATTCAATGTACCAAATATTTATTCCATTTGGAATGTGAAGAAAGAAAAAAAGAAAAAAAGAAAAAAAAAAAAACTATTGTGTTCTGTCCATTGTCATCAAGAATCATTAATAAGGGCATAAATAAGCTGAGCTACTTGCAAGCTGTTCAAGAGTTGGCTTGGCTCATTTGCTTAATGAGTTGAGCTTGAGTCTGATTTTTTTTGGCTCATTTAACAAACGAGCCGAACTTGAGCTTACTATTACTTTGCTCACAAGCTCGATAAGTTATATATATATTATGACTAAACAATTATAAGATAATTAAGTTATAAATAATTATAAAATCAGAAGTATAATTAAATTATATAAAACAATAAGATATAATTTATAACCACTATAATTTAACTAATGGAGTCATTTTAATTCTTAATTTAGTAATTATGATTATTGGACCTATCGCTAAATGAGTTTTAAAAAATAAATAAAAAATATATTTTTTCAGTGATTTGGGCCATTTGGCTAATTATGCTTGACAAGTCAAGCTCGAGCAAGTGAGCTTGATAAATGAGCTAAATGTGAGCCAAGCTCACGAACTTGATAAATGAGCATATGCAAGATGAGTCACAAGCTTGATAAACAAGGTAAATGTAAGCTGAGTTTGAATCAAGCTCAAGCCTATTAATATCTAAACGAGCCGAGCTCAAGCTTCAAATTTGTGCATGAGCAATTTAAAGCTCAACTCGAGCTTAATGAAAATCTAAGGAGCCGAACTTGAGCTTTTCAAAGCTCTATTTGTTTACATCCCTAAAATAAAAGAATTTAGGGTTTGTGGTTTTATAATGATTATTAGAAACATAACACATGCATAACAAGTGAAGAAAATGAAACAATCCTGATTGGAATTGATTCAAGAGCAAGAAAGCCTCAAAAGAAGTCCTAAGAAGTATTGCAGCATAGTTACATTTTACAATTGATTGGATGTATTTAGGGTATAAAAGATAATAGTAAGAGAGTGCATAACAACCTGATACTTCTCAATTGCTCGACGATCCTCTTCAATAAGCTTTGACTCTTGTTCAAGCTTCCGAGCTATATAATCCTTGATGACAGAGAGTGTAAGGCATGGATTTCTGGACAAGGTCTGAAGAACAATAATAGGAGGCAGGATGTCATCTCTTTCTATATAAGTCAAAACTTCCTTCACTTCTTTGGAGCAATCTTCTCCTAGTTCACCAAAATATTTCAGCAAATCAGCCCAAAGAGATGGGTCACCTCCCTTACCTGAATCTCCCAGCCTTTTGCAGCATGCAATTAAACCCTCATGATCATGGGCCAGCATGTAGCAAGCAATCACCTCTTTATATAGTTTCATCTTTTCATATAGATATAAAAGCCCTTCTCTAAATCCATTCATTTCACAGAGTATTATAGCAAGATCAACATCATAAAGTGGATGCTCCAGGTCAGATGGCCATGCACTCTTCAGCAAGCATAGTCCTTTCTCACGCCTTTCTCTGTGCTCTTTTTCCTTGGATGTATCTTTGTGATCAACAATCAATTTCCCATTGGATTCTGCTTTCAATTTCCTAGGTGCTCCTGATTTTGCTCCGAGAGAAAGATCTACACCATTGCTAGCTTGTGATATTGATGGAAAGTTCAAATCATTTGACAGGTACAGTTCCAAAAGTGTATTGTGAATTTCTACCTGAGCAGGAGAATCCTTTACCTTGTCAGTATATTTTTCAAGAAAGTCCATAAGAGACTGTGGGTGATGCATGAAAATGTTGAGAAAATCAACAGGTGATGGCAACATAGATAAGTATGCAGCACTCGAAGATCCTCTCTTAGCTGATTCCCCATCCTCAGTGCAAAGCCTCATGAGTATCTCAATTGTCTCAACTGGCTTGTGCTCTATAAGAATTTTACCATATTCTTTCACAGTAACCCCAGCCTGACTTGGTTCAAGGCTTGAAATATACTGCAAGGCCTCATCATATCGGCCAAGGTCTTCAAGCAAGATCTTTAGATACAGTTCATGCCTCCCTGCCTTCTTAGCAACATACATTGCATGCACATGGTAATTGGCAGCGCGGCAGACCCTTATTGCAGTCTCCACATCAAACTTGTGTTCCCCAACTCCATCCTCACTTTTAATAAATACATTCAGCTTGTCAACATCTTTCAATTTGGTATAGCAGTTTAAGAGAAGAGTAGTATGATCTTTAGAAGCAAGACCCTTCTCATGTAAATTTTCTAAGTAATTTGTAAGGTTGTATATTCTTTGTGCGTCCAGAAACTTCTGTATCACATATGAAGGTTCAAGGTGACCAATAGTGTTAATGTACTGGGCCATAGCCTCATCATAATCTTGTTTGCTATACAGATGGTCTCCATATTTCCTTAGCACTTCTGCTGTGGCTGCAGCATCAGCTTGCTGACTTTGAACAAGATTGATGGCCACAGTATAGAGATTTTTCTTGAAGAGCATATCCAGTTTGCTTTCCATATCTTTCTCCCCAATACACAAAGCTGATTTATCAGACATTATAAGTATTATGTTACCCCATTCACAGAGCATATGAGAAACTTCCTTAACTACTAGACTGTGGGCTATTAAGCGGTTCTTCAGGTCATAAACATTGAAAGCATCTTTGCCACTTCTTTGATCTGCAATAACACATAAAAGGTAACCACGAAAGCACCCTAGGAATTTCTTCTCTCCCTCAAATGCCCAACAAGGACCACGCCCATCAATTTCATAAAAATAAACAGCTTCAGGTCGACCAATTATCAACTCCTGATAATAAAACATGTGGAAACAAAAATGATAAACATTTACTGGGCAACATAAAATGTGCAAGGTGAAAGGTTCCAGGGCTCCTTACCGAGCGATCACTCATTGTTACACTATTGACAGTGCACCCTATCTGATCTAGCATTTGCCGCCTGGGTGGTTGATTGTGCAAGCTGAATAAACTCACAGAATTTGGAGTTACAGCAAATAACTGAAGGGCTTGACCGTCCACTCTGAATCCAAGACCTGTAATGGATGAATGGCTTTTGTCTGAAACAGTATCCACTTGAAGTTGGAAGCGCTTAATACGCTCCCTCGCAATGTCCCCTTTGATGCAGTAAATGCAACCATTGTCTAAGCCAATAGCTATGAGCAATATTGGAGGAGCTTCCTCTAGTACTAAAAATGATGTTATCTGCACCACACCATAATTTCCATATTTCTTTTAAGATAAGCAGATTTAGTAATGGAGACCTTTTGCTATGCAAGTTTTGTCTGGGTCCTTGAGATGGCACAGAGCAATCAAAGACACAAGCAGAGTAATTATAAGAAATTGAAAAAAGCGAGCTAAATACCTTTGCCTGAGGGAACTGTTTAGTGAATATTCGCAGTATTCCAATGCAATCAGGTACAGATGAACTAGTGCCCTCTGGCTGCATCTTATCAAGGTCAAAAACCTTGAGGCAGAAGGCAGATTGCTGAGGAGATATTTGCTCATCCTCTCCAACAGTCACAAGGAAGTTGCGTTGCTGATTCATCCCACATGAAAAAAATAAAAACAAAAAAAATGAAATTACAACAATGATCTAGCCTTGAGAGATGCTTGATGATAATAATGTAGTTGAAGTAATGAAATTATATGCTTAAGATCATCTTTCCACAGTGTCAAATATAAAAATTGAGAATTCACCAAAACTAAACATTAAATTTGATTTTCTTAGCAGGGAGACCATGAAATGACATTGTAATCAATCAATGAATTCTACCCATAAAGTAAAAGCACGTCCATTCAACCGAGAGAGAACTGAAGTTCTCCTTTTATTGTCTTTGGACGCATTTGCACAACATCGAAACATTCCCTTAAAAAAGAAGAATAATTTGTAAAAGAAGAAGCATACTTTGAGCTGCTGGAGAAAGAGGACGGAGGAGGAATGAGCTGGAAAGGCGAAATTAAAGTTGAGACCACGATCGAGTAAGCTGACGGTGCCGTCGTCGGAGCCGATTACCACCTTACCTCTGCCGCTGGAGCAACACTCGATCTTCCCACTAACATCATCAGGAACCTTGCTCTTTCCCCCGTATTTTTCCTCGAAGAACTCGAATTTCCTCCACTGGTACATCTCTCTTCGATTGAAACACACCGGGAGATAAAGAAATTAAAAGGCAAAGAAAATTGCGAATATAATGTAATAAGAATTTGAGTTTTGTATGCAATAATGGATCCAAAAAGGAAACTCCATCTAGGGCACTGTGTATTGTAGTTGGGAAGGAGCCAGGGATGATTGCAACGACGATGCGTTCGATTTGATCTGAAACGATGTCGGTTAATCTAAACAAGCCATTAATGGGCTTGCCTTAAAGTTCAACTGATGGGCTGCATAATTGGGCCGATCAAAGCAATGCACCTGTGATTTCATATGGTTGCTGATGTTGAAGAGACTTCTTTGCTTTTTTTTTATTTTTTATACAAAGAAAAAATTCAAATTAATATATTTAATTTAATTTATATTAGTGGATTTAAATTAAATACTTAAAAAATGAAAAATTAAAATATAAATTTATGAAAAATTAGTGATTAAAGAATATTTTAAAATATATATATATATATTTATCAAGCATATTTATATTTAATAAATAATATAATATATATTTTTATGCACTTTAATTTGTTGGATTCATCACTTATTTTACAATATAAAAATTGTATTTTGAATCATTTGACATTTATTAATTTCATCAACTCTTTTTAATTTAATTTTTACTGTTTTTTATGGGTAATTTAAATTAATTTTTTATTTTTTTTACCCCCTAATCAATGTAATTTTTTATATCATGGTGTGAAAATAACCCATTTGCATTCCATTAATGTACTAAAATGTTCATGTGGACAGAAAGAATAAGGGGAACAGTTGATAGGTGATAGTTGATCAAATAAGTGGTCCTCCTTTTAGATGTATTCACATGCCTTGAGATGAACAACTGCCTAGACATGGATTGTTATTATTTTTTAAGTTGCATTTGGTAGTATGGAAAATTATTTTTTAGTTTATTTATTTTAATAAAATTAATTTTTGTATTTTAAAAATTAAATTAATTTTTATTTATATATTTTCTGATTTTTTAGTTATTTTAGATATTAATTTGAATTTTATTAAGTCTTTGTAATTTGAAAAATATAATTATATAATTTTTTTATTTTATAAAATTTAAATTATTTAATCCATGTAATAGGAACTTTTCTCTCCCTAATATATTAATTACTACATATATTAATTAATATATTTTTTAAAATAGGAGGATGAAGTAATTATCTTCGTGTTAAAATATATGAATTATGTAATAATTTTTATTTAGTATTATTATTTAAATTATTATTGAGAAAATGTCATGTTAACTACATTAATTAAAAATTAATTTTAAATTAAATTTAATATATTTTATTTAATTATAAAAATTTAAAACAATTAAAAATTTTTAATAATATATATATATATATTAGAAAAACTAAACTAAAATCATAAATTCAAATAGACCTTAAATTATATGGTACTGTTTGACATTAAAGTTAGAAAATAAATCTTTAAAAAATTATTTTAAATGTCGTGGAATAATTTTATTTTATTATTTTAATATTTTTATTATTAAAATTTATTAAATTTAATTTTAAATTTTTTTAATACTTTTTAAATTTTTTATTTTAAAAAAATATATAATTTTTAATGACAATTCTAATAATAATATCAAACATGCCCATACTTTATTATTTATTTAAATCCTAAAATAGAATCATAAACATTAATTTTTTGCAAGAGAATGTTGATAATGTTTTTTTTTTTAATAATGTTTTCCTTGTTAATAAAGCTCCCAAATGTGGAATGATTAAGATGATAATTGATAAGATGTGAGACCAAAAAAATATAAAATCAAGGCCGTCAAATGTCTGCATCAACGCCGATTGGCAATAGAAATCCAACGGCAGAGGATCGTTGGAGAAGGGATAGGATTGGTGGGAGGATAAGCAAGCAATAAATATCCTCTCCTTTTTAATAGCTTTAGCAATGTGTTGTTTGTGCACCACATCACATGTTGATGTCTTCATAAAAGCTACAAATGATAAGTGAAATTACATGTGGAGTACCCATCATATCATTTTAAATGCCATTTTCATATCTAAATTTTATTTCCCTTTGGATTAGTGATGGATCTGTTAATCTTTAATTTATCTGCCATTGATACTTTAATAAGGAAGATTTTAGTGATTAATTAAAATTCATCGCTTAAAGTTAATTTTTTGAGTTAGCTGTGAATTAATAAAAGATTATAATTATCGTTGAAAATCCTATCATTAATGCAGATCAACGATAAATAAATGTGTTGATATGCATGTGATAAATGTGTTAAAATTTTATTTAATTAAAATTTTATTAATTGTAAAAAATTAAATAAATCATAATAAAAATCAAAGATAACACCATACTTTTCAAATAAATGATTAAGTGTTTATATATTTTATCTAATTAAATTTTAGGTGAATGTTGTAAGCAAAATGTTTTTTTTTATTAATAGTATAAAAATATAATTTATTTTTATTTTCTTAAAAAATATTTTTTTTTTAATTACAAAATATGATGCCTCTCTGGGTATAACGATCACAACCTCTTAGCTCGAGGTCTAGGGTTACCAATTGACGACCTCGATTTAACCCAATCTCATAGTAAGGAATTTATTATCAAATCTGAGGTAACACCCAATGAGACGAATTAGTAGATAACTCGTCACTTCTTCTTATTGTACTTCTAAATAGAAATAATATTTAGTTATTATACTGATGTAATAAGTTAAATTGTAGTGAAATAAAGTTATTTTCCCAAGTTTAGTTTCGTAGTAAGAAATAACCAAATTATTATGTTATGATTGACTTATTTGATTTGTTTTAAATCATTAACATTGATTATAACGAACTCAATATGGATATACTCTATCATTGTTTTGAATAATTCATTTTTTTATTAATTTTTTAAAATAATAATCATAATTATTATTGTTTAAATTTTAATTGCATGAATTAAGTATTAAAAATGAATACAGGTTATGCGGCTATTGTTATGATCACATGGGAATTCTTGAAGCCAAACAGCAGCATGTTATATGCACTTGACCATTGGAATTTATTTAAGATAATATTGTTGGATAAGAACAATAAAACAAGAAAAGCAAGCAATCATGGCTAGGTGAATTTTCATTTATTATAAACTTGTCTTATTATGACGGAGCTGTCCAAATCGCCTGCCTTAATTATACTCATATGTAAGTATCACCTTGCCTTTGACGATGAAAATTTTGGATTGCAAACGAGCTTGCCAAGCCATGACAAACTTGAAACTCTATGCCTCTTATATATATATATTTAAGCTTAAAATTAATTAAATTAATTTATTTCATTGATCTAATTAATTAAAATTCTGAAAGTAATTTAATAGATAATTATACTTGTTTTAGGAGATAAATATTAAGGTGATTAGCAATAATGCATAAAAGCAATTATGAAAAGTTGTGAGAGATTAAAGAGGTTACAGATAGATAGTAGACAGGTAACTCTCATCATTTGTTGAACATGAAATTGAAGCTTATAAATCCTTTCAACTATTTTCAAGTACCACAAAGAAAGTTATCAGTGCGCCAGCAACATGAAAAATCTTAACAACTTAGTCGACCAACTAATTAATCAATCAATCAACTCAATCAAGCTGCGAAGACTGTGATAGTCCGATCAAGCAAAGATTACAGTTATTTTTAATTTTCAAATATTATCCATTTTAATTTCTAATTTCTGTTGTAATTTGAAATTTCAATTATTGTAGTTACTTTCAATCAAGTAATACAATTTCAATTCCAGTTCTCATGAGATAATCTTCTATTTATTCAATTAGTTTGCAATTGAAGGTGAAACTATGTTTAGCATAACTGATTCATATGATTATCATCTAATCTACAAATTAGAGGCGCATTCCAGTTAATACACTTAGTATCTGACATGCTTTGCAAATTTCAAGTTGTTTATCAGCTAAATTATTTTTATACCAAACACTTTATAAATATAAAACAATTTTAATATCATTAAACTAAAACCCATTCATTCTTTTATATATGTTTAACATATTTTTATATATTTTTGTTAAGTACTATCAATCTCCATAATTCTGATAAAAGATAAATAATAAATATGATAATAAAAAAAATATTTATTTATGGTCTGACCTTAGAATAAGAATGGCAATGGGAGAAACAGATTTCGCAAATTTCATCTTTGCTTCCTTTAGATATTAGGGAAGATGGGACAAAATAAAATTAATATTCATAAATATTTCTATTTAAATTTCTTAATTTTTATAATTTCTTTTTATATATTATTATAAAAATAGTATATATACATTTGTAAATTGAAGATGAGATGAAGTTAGGATGAAAATATATGCAGAGAAAGGATTTTATATATATATATATATATAATTTTAAAATGGAGATGGATTCCTATCTAGACAAATCAAATATTGCTATCTCTACATTAAATTAATAAGGAGATGGATTCCTATCTATTATCCTTTCCGTCACTCCCCTTTCTTGCTCCATTCACCTCCTCCACTTAAGAACTACAACCAACAGCCATAATTGATGTCTCCAGATGATGCGAGGAGCTATGGTGACTCCAAAGCATTCGAAATGGCAATGAAAGGTGAGCGGAAACGAAGGAAAACACAGAGAGAGAGATGACAATGACTTAGGAGGGCCATTTCGGCCATTCCCATTATCGGACAAGCGTGATTCCGACGATGCATAATTCCCTTTCTTCCTGGCTTCCATTTCTGACTAGTCTAACCGCCTAGGGATGTCGACAGCACCAAAGGAGAGGAGTCTGGTCTTTTCCAAAAAAAATTTTAATTTATTTTAATTTATATATATATATATATTTAAATTTTTCATGTCATCATTTTTTTCACCCTTTCCTTCATGCATGCACTTACGCTCTCTACTTACTAGGACGTAGAGTTAATTTCATTTCATTTTTGGTAAATTAAGGAATGAGATGGCACGACTTAAAAGATAAGAGTATTACAAGATTTTTATTTTTTTTATAAAATTCAGAAGTAAACTCATATATTCAACTTTTTATTTTTATATGTATATTTTATTATTTTTTAAAATATATATTTGATTCCTTCTTAAAATCTTGGCATGATTATTTTAATTTTTTTAATAAAAAATTAAAAAAGTGAAAATTCAAATTTAATTTTGTTATAAGTGATATATTTTCAGCCATTTAAACTGTTATATATGATTATTTTAATTTCTTATTTTATAAAATATGAAGTTATTTACTTAATTTTTAAAATTTTTTTTCATTATTATCGTTACTTGTAGCTCTCTGAAAATCTAAAAGTTTTCATTTTCGATCATTAAAAATGAAAGTTTTTCATTTAAAAAGACATGGAGAATGTAAACCAGGATTGGGAATTGAGACGTATATGGAGAATGAATATAAAATGAAGGAGTTTGAACATTGGATTAGTTAAGCAGCGTTGTTAACACGGAATAATCCATTCTTGGAATTGGCAACCAACCACCTCTTCACCAATCCCCATTCTCTTAATGCAGTTTTTGCACTGCCTCACTATAACTTAACTTATATATTAATAGGGTACATTACAATTTTATCCTTAAAGTTTAGTTAAATTTATAATTTAGTTCTTATAATTTTAAAATTTAATAATTTAATTCTTATTCTACTATTAAAATTTTAGTTAAATTATTATTAATTCTAATAAAAAGACTAAAATACCATTTCCAATATGAAAATAATTTAATATCTAAAATTTAGTTTATTAATAATTTAATTCATAAGATTTTGTTAAACTTATAACTTAATTTATGTAGTTTTAAAATTAAGTAATTTACTTCTTGATATTTTACTAAACTTATATAAGTTAATTTTTTGTCATTAGAATCACTATTAATTTTTTATTAAATTTAATAAAAATGATCAAAATATCTTTAACTCTGAAAATAATTTAATCTTAAAGTTTTATTTTAGAATCACCGATTTTTTTTTTTTCATCTTATTGAATGGTTAGTTTCGAATATTAAAATTGACTCTTCTTTTTATGATTTTAATTTAATTAAAATCGGTTTCAATCCGATTGAGGGAGAGGCAATGATATTATAGGTTAAATTACAATAGCAGAACTTATAAGCCAGTGTCTAATTTATTTTTGAGTAATGATTTAGTCTTTTAATTTTAATTTTATTAATTTATTTACATTTAAATAATAATATATTTTATAAATATTAAATATTGTTATATTTATAATTATTTAAATATAAAACAGTAGGAAATAGTTCATAACATATGATGTGTTTTACTAAATTCTTAAGTATTTCTAACATAATGGTTTATAATTTTGTAAAAAAAAATATTGTCTTAGTTTAATATTTTTTTAATAAATAAATAATAATAAAATTCTGTAAACTTATTTCAGGAAAATAATTTTATAAAAAAAAATTTATTTTTATATGATTTAACGTAATTTATTTTGATATTACATAATTAGACATATATCGCATAAATTTATAATTTATTTATAATTTACTAATATTCTTAAAAACAACATTTCAAATTAAATTTTTATTTAAATTAATTTTTTGAAAAGCATATTATAACTCATTTAGATTTGATAAAATATATAGCTATTTAAATATAAAATAAATGATAAATAAAATATCTTTTAGCGACTAAATAATTTGAAATTAAAAGGGAATTAATGACAACTCAACTCAACTAAGCCTTTATCACAAAAATTTGGGGTCGGCTATATGAATTCGCTTTCTCCACTCTAAACGATTTTGGATTAAATCTTCAGAAATTTGTAATGCTTCTAGGTCATATTGTACTACTCTCCTCTAAGTCAATTTTGGTCTATCCCTTTTTTTTTCTATCCTCTAACCTAATGTGCTCTACTTGTCTAACTGGAGTCTCCGTATGTCTACACTTCATATGACGAAACCATCTCAATCTCCCTTCTCTCCACTTATCCTCAATTGGTACAACTCCTACCTTTTCTCTAATACTCTCATCACGGACTTTATCTAGTCTAGTATGGCCACTCATCCACCTTAACATTCTTATCTCTGCAACTCTTATCTTAAACGCATACGACTCTTTCAATGCCTAACACTCACTACCATATAACATAGCCGGTCATATGGCTGTACGGTAAAATTTTCCTTTCAACTTATTGAGAATCTTGCGATCACATAAAACTCCCATGGCATGTCTCCACTTCAACCATCCGGCTTTAATCCTATGACTAACATCCTCCTCACATCCCCCATCTACTTGAAGGATTAAGCCGAGATATTTAAAGTGATTACTTTGGGACAGTACCACTCCATCCAAATTAACTCATTCCCTATCACCAGTTTGGCATTCACTGAACTTGCAATACATGTATTCTATATTCGTTCTACTTAACTTAAAGCCCTTTGACTCTAGAGTACTTCTCCAAAGCTCTAATTTTCTATTGACTCTTTCTCGCCTCTCATCTATCAGAACAATATCATCTGCAAACATTATGCACTAAGGAATACTCTCTTATATATATTTCGTCAATTCATCTAAAACTAATGTAAAAAGGTAAGGGCTTATAGCTGATCCTTGGTGTAATCCAATTGAGATGGGAAAATCTATTGTGTCCCCTCCCACTGTGCGCACAATAGTAGTTGCTCCTTCATACATATCTTTCAACGCTTGTATGTACCTAATAGATACCCTATTTTGTTCTAACACACTCCATAGAACATCTCTTGGAACACTATCATAAGCCTTCTCCAAATCAATAAAAACTATGTGTAGATCTTTCTTCACATCTCTATATTTCTCTATCAAGCTTCTAATGAGAAAGATCGCTTCCATAGTTGAACGACCGGGCATGAAGCCAAATTGATTGAGAGAGATAGAAGCCAGTGTCTAATTTATTTTTGAGTAATGATTTAGTCTTTTAATTTTAATTTTATTAATTTATTTACATTTAAATAATAATATATTTTATAAATATTAAATATTGTTTATTTATAATTATTTAAATATAAAACAGTAGGAAATAGTTCATAACATATGATGTGTTTTACTAAATTCTTAAGTATTTCTAACATAATGGTTTATAATTTTGTAAAAAAAAAATATTGTCTTAGTTTAATATTTTTTTAATAAATAAATAATAATAAAATTCTGTAAACTTATTTCAGGAAAATAATTTTATAAAAAAAAATTATTTTTATATGATTTAACATAATTTATTTTGATATTACATAATTAGACATATATCGCATAAAGTTATAATTTATTTATAATTTACAAATATTCTTAAAAACTACATTTCAAATTAAATTTTTATTTAAATTAATTTTTTGAAAAGCATATTATAACTCATTTAGATTTGATAAAATATATAGTTATTTAAATATAAAATAAATGATAAATAAAATATCTTTTAGCGACTAAATAATTTGAAATTAAAAGGTAATTAATGACAAGAGCTAATTTATTAAAAAAATTAAATTTGAAAACTAAATTATTATTAATAATAAGTTAAGGATTAGTTTATAAATTTTGTTATATCTTAAGGACTTAATCATAATTTTTCTTAATGCCATTCGGGTGAATTACAGTTATGAAACCCGAGCAAGTTGGCGCAATTTTCTCCCACTAGGGTACAACCTGTAAAATTTATTATTATTAAAGAAAGGAAATTTTAAATTATAAAAATAAAAAAATTAAATAAATAATTATGAAAATAAAATATAAAAAAAATAATAATAAAAAACCTTTCAACTTCTCTCATGGGCTTTTTCCAGCAAATGTTGGAGAGAGAATGTAAATGTATTTTAAGCCAGAGTTGATTTAAACTAAAGACAAGGCGCCCTTTAAAGCTATCCTTTCTGTCATTTTCTTTTTTTTTTTTCATAATTAAATTTTATTTTTAACTTTTAATAATGGTGTTTTTGCGGAGAATAAGACGATAAAAGTAGAAAAAAGAAACAGAGTAATAAAGGAAGAGAAACAGAGACACAGAGAAAACCGAAACAGAGGGAGGAATTCAGTAAAGCCATGGTTATGGAAGAGAATTTGTATGAGGCCTTGGGTTGTTTTGTCTGACTTTGCTTCTTCATCTTTCAAGAGCCATATCTGTTAGATTTTTGTTTTGTGGGTAGGTCTGGTCTGGTATTTTTGCTTCAAAGATTTTAGCTTTTCTGGTGAATTGTCGCAAAAGTTTTTTTTTATTTTTTATTTTTATGTGGGTACTTTTTAATGTTTCAAAACTGGGAGTTTCAGTGTCAAAAATAACTGAAGAGTGTTGTTTTGTGCATGTCCTGCTCCCCTTTCTTTAATTGTTAACGTGCTGTGATTCCAGTGTCAGTTCTGTGTTCTTTTAAAAAATTATAGCTCTGGTTTGATAGGGCCTTAATTGAAGGTTCTTATGGTTAATTTTAGGATGAAATTATGAGAAGAAACTTTTGATTTTCTTGTTCTTTCCTTTTTTTTCCCTTTGTATTGGTCAATTTTCCTGAAATTGGACGTCAGCTTCTTAAAGAATGCAGCAAAACAATGATTGGGTGTTTAAAATGTTGGGTTTTACTCAAATGTTGAAATTTTTGGCTTCTTTGTTTCTTTGAGATTTATTTTTCTTTCTTTGTTTATTCTCAAGGTAAAAAAAAAAAAAAACAAATAAAGTAGAAGAAGAAGAAGAAGAAGAAGAAGAAGAAGAAGAAGGGCATTTTTTTTTAAAACCTGTCCCTTATGGTTTCCTTTGGTTTTTCAGAGCATAAACATCTGTTTGAAGATTGAGATTATGGCAACTGTCTCATTTTCTTTTGTGGTAGGAAAATGTCTTTTTGAATTTCAGTATTTCTTTTAGTGTTCTACTCTGAAGCTCAATTTTCTGGTTTAGTTTCTCTGATTCTTTTTGTAAGAAAAGAAAATATATGTTATGTGTTCCAGTATTCTGTTTGATGACTTTTTTTTTTCTTTTCTTTTCTTTTCTTTTTTTTGTTGCCCCTTTTCTTTGATTGTTTAAAGTCAAAATTATGCTATTCTCTATGCTAAATAAAGAAAATAATGTATGTATTTCCTGTTTATGCTTCTCTTTTTGAAGCGATAATTTTCCAGCTTTTATCTGAGTCAGATTTAGCTGTCAAGTCTTCCTGTTTTGAGCATGTTGCTTGGATCAGCTCTCCTTTTATGGCTGTATTTTGTTATTTATGGTTATTTTATTGGCAAAATAGTTAATTTCTTTATGTGGTAAAAGAAATGGAAATGGGGTAATGTCTCCATAAAAAAGTTAAAAAATCCTTGTTTTTTGGATAAATTTTCATGAATATTAATGTTCTTATCTTCTCGGTCTGATAGATCTGCATGTAATTGTGTTAGAGGTTGTATAAGAATTTTACATGTTTTTGTGCTCTATCAAATCTCTCTCTGCAAACAGCAAATATAGAGTGTTATCAATTAGCAGAATTCTAGATATGTCCTAACCTTGTGTACTTGGTTTGCATTTTGCAGGATTGAGAATTTGAAATGGATTTTACAGAGTCCACTAAGGTTGTATACAACAGAATTCAGAAGCTAGACCCTGCAAATGTGTCTAAGATCATTGGGTATCTTCTGTTACAAGACCATGGTGAACGAGAAATGATCCGGCTGGCTTTTAGCCCAGATAATTTGATTTATTCCTTGATTACCAAAGCCAAGTCTGACCTTGGGCTAAACAAACCAGCAGTTTCTACTCCAATCTCACCATCTCAGGTGAATTCAGTACCTGCTTTAGACATCCCTTTACAATTCACTCCCTTTTCACCAGCTTCTCCTCACCCAGCTTCGTCTCCAGTAGCTTCACATAGGGCTGTAAGCTCGTATTGGGATGCTCAAGTAACTGTCGACCAGCAACAGGTGCATAACTTGGACTTTGGCGAGCCGGGGTATTCAGAGTCGGTTGCTAAAGATTATAGGCTTCCGAGCCAAATGCGGTACCTGACATTGGATGATCAGTTAGAGTTTGCTAAATCTGTGAATTCTGATTTTTCTAGCAATTACTTTTACCCAGAACCTGCATTGGGTCCTAGGACTAATAGAAGGTCTCCAAGTTTGCCTGAGTTACCTGTTAAAGTTTGTCATTATTTCAACAAGGGATTCTGTAAACATGGAAACAATTGTAGGTATTTCCATGGCCATCCAATGTCAGAAAGCTTTTCTCAGATTTTCAGCCCGAAATCAAATGAGATTTCCAGCGAAGAACATTTTATCTTGCCAGGGTCCCTTGAAAAGCTTGAGATGGAGATTACTGAACTTCTGAGATCAAGACGAGGAATGCCTGTTTCGATTGCCTCTTTGCCAATTATGTATTATGAGAAATATGGGAGGACCCTTCAGGCAGAAGGGTATCTTACAGAAAGCCAGAGACATGGTAAGGCTGGTTATAGTCTGACAAAGCTTTTAGCTCGATTGAAGAACAGCATTCGTGTCATTGACAGGTGCAATATGTGAACATTCATTCATCTTTTTTTTTTTCTCGTCAGGTAAATTTTCTTGACGTCAATTGTAACTTTCAATTGTAATTCATTTGATTCAGGCCTCACGGGCAGCATTCAGTGATTCTGGCAGAAGATGTTCCCAAGTATGCTGGTGAAAGAAATGATGCTGGTGGAATTGTTGCTGGTTCTAGGCAGATTTATCTTACTTTTCCAGCGGAAAGTACCTTTACAGAGCAAGATGTTTCCAACTACTTCAGGTGAGTATATTTGATTATTTTTATGGATGTTTCTCATTATCATTTAATTCTCTTTTGAGCTTTACATTCTAAAGATTTTTCATTTTATTTTTGTAGCAAATTTGGGCCTGTTCAAGATGTTAGGATTCCATGCCAACAGAAGAGGATGTTTGGATTCGTCACTTTCGTTTTCGTAGAGACTGTCAAACAAATATTGGCAAAGGGGAATCCTCATTTTGTGTGCGGGGCTCGTGTTCTGGTGAAGCCCTATAAGGAAAAGTCAAGGCTTGTTGATAGGTAATTTTTTTTTTTTTTTTTTTTTTTTACAGGTGCAGCATCTATTACCTTATATTGCATTTGTGGTTAGATTTTAGCTTTATACTTCATGTTGGTTCCTTTTGATTTAAATATTCATCAAGTCCTAAAGTTCTGTAACATCGTTATTGCTTCCATAGTTTGCTGATCTGAAATGGCAAAGAGATTCTCAACAGAATCATTACAGCCTATATAAAAACTTATCTCTTCTTATAATTATTGTCATGTCATTTGCATCTCTATAATTAGCTCCTTTAGTGCATGCTGGCATTACCTTTTGACGAGTGGTGCTGATCCTTTCCTTTGAAGTGGTCTCAATTTTTCATAGATGATTTTTTTTCCCATTATGCGTCATATTTTGCTTATTGGGATTTATTACTTATCTAAATTATGAGATTACTTTCCATTAATCTCCCAACTTCTGATTCTTTCTAGTATGGTGCAAAATGCGACTTATAGACGCATTATTTTCTAAATTTGGCATTAATGGAGTTTGCCAAACATGCACATAGTTGGAATCAAGCTTCATGCAATCATCAACATCAATAATGCATAAAAGATTCCAGCTGGCTTGACAAAGCCTAGTGCTTCTTTTCTATTCTTCTTCGGCTTTTAACAATAAATAAAGAATTCCTTGTTTGATTTTTGTTTTCTTCTCACTTTTTTAGAGATTGGAATGAAAAATTATGATTCTGGCATTGTTTTTACTTAAATCTTGTATGTGAAGTAATTATACCTTCCTGCTTTCCTTGTATGACTTTCAGAAATTTTATGCGATGCCAGTGAACATGTTTTGGAAGAATCTTGTTTACCTGGAACCAGAAACATGATCTTTTGTTTTTGAGTTTGCTTTTAGAGTTGCACATTTTGTTTTCAATGTTTATTTTTCAAATTTGTATTTATTATTTCAAGAAAATTGTGATGCAGAAAGTATTCCGAGAAAATACAGCCCTCAATATATTATGGCCCGCACTTCATAGATGGAGATTCTGAGCTTCATTCAAGTAAGCATAACCTTCAAATAAAGAAGAAAAATATTTTATAGTTTTAATTTATGTCGTGACATTTTTATATCGCTAATTTTCTTTTTTGGGAAATTTTTGCAGTGACAAAAGTTTATGGTAATTCAAGAATTATCAGGAAGCAGCTAATGGATGAACAAGAGCATGCACTCGAACTTGAGACAAGGCGTCTCTCAGAGTTGAATTTAGGTTCCAAATCCCTCAATCATAACTCTTATTTTGGCTCCTTAATGGATGAGTTGAAGTTGTCAGAAGGTCTGATATTCTTTTCATCTCAGTTTTATTTTCTTGCTTTTATTTTTCCTGCTTCTTGACTAATGCTTATTCGTCGATGCAAACCATTTAGCCCCTGCAGAACAAGCAGAGTTCCCATCTGCAGAGCGTTTCAATTATTTTCTCGAAGTTTTGAATAACGGTTCCTCCAGCGAGGACAAACTCAAGCATACAAGCACAAATTACAGTGATCAAGATAGGTATTAAAATGCATATTCATTCATTTTTGTGCTATTATAAGAGCTTAACATTTGTGCATGAAAATATCGGGTGCAGTTCTGATTCAGATTTCTTTTTGAACATGTGAGCAGCCAAGGACTTAACCTTCCAGAAAGCCCCTTTGCATCAATAGGGAGTGGCATTTCAATGGTTATATAGAGAAAATACAGTACAGACATAATTATTATAAAGGTAGAGAAGACCGTATTCGAAGACCATATTTCAAGGGTATGATGAAACAGGAGTTTCTTCTTCTTTTTAAATTTACCTCAACTTGATCGGTCAGCTTCATAGTCGTACATACCCAACCGAAAAAAAAACTAGATGAACTAATTCTTCATGTTACTTGTTGGTGGAGGAGAATGCAAAGAAAACAGAATACAGCAAAAGCTAATATGTTACTGGTTTATAAGATCTTTTTTTCTTATTTATTTAATGTAATCACAGAAAAGTAAGCAAGCTAGACAGCTTGTTGGTCTTTAGAAAGAAAATGTAATATAAATAGTCATGAAGTTGCAGAGCTCTGTATCAACAGTCAAGACTCGGTTATTAATACTAATAAATCTAATTTATACAAAGGTTGTTGTTATCTTAAATTCATTGTTGTGATGGTTTGGATCATGTTTGAGTTTTTTTTTTTTGGTGGTAGATCACACGTATCTCTTAGCTCATTGGATTAAGTCTAATCTTGCTCGCGTCGAGGAGATCCATTATAAGAGTTGTTTGAGTTTTTGTTTAAAGTCCAAGGGCTCATTTCTATTGTTTATTTTGCTTTAAAAATGTGAAGCTGTACTTATTCAATATCATAGACAACATGTAAGTTATGGTGTCCAAGTTATTAAGATCTTATTCTATTTTGTATGTAGTTTGAACAATTATTTATGTTATATAAAAATATTTTTTGGACTTTATGGTTTTTATTTTTTATTTTGTATATTATGAGATAGACTTTTGATTTTTTTATTATTAAATTAAAAATAATACTAAAATATTGAAACAATAGAGCAATGGATAGAGTAGGGTTGCGTAATTAGTTGATTTCGAACCGAACTAAATTGAAACGACCGATGAATTGAATTACAAAAATTAATATTAATTACATTGAATTGAAATATATTAAAAAATTCTGATTTAGTTCAATTTATCAATTTAAATTTATTTTATTGAACCTTTTCCATTTCGTTATCTTTAATTTTGAATATACTATAAATTTTATAAATTACTCATTATATTCCATACAAGTCCATAAAATCAATAAAAATAGATCATAAATTAAATAAATCAGTCTGTTTAATTTTTTTTATAAAAATAATAAATTCAAATTAAAAATTAAATTTTTTAAAAATACTAATAAAATCAAGTTGAAACTTTTTTTAAAAAAATAAAATGATTTAATTTATTATTATCATTATTATTTGTAGCAGTAGTAGAAGTGTTTGCTTACTTCTAGATTGAGTTATGGACTTGGAAAAATTTTTCATCAATCTCACATGAAAGATATTATTATTTTAGAACATGTGGGTCCACCTTTTTTTTAATAAAAAAAACAGAGACCCATAAATGGCGGAATCAAATATGAATAATTATTATAGAATGTGTTGTTTGGTTCCAGCATGATTATGTTTTACAGATATAATTTTTGTTGTCTGGTCCATCTATCACCATGGCTTCTTCAGTGGATAATATTATAATATAATCAACTTCTATGGTTACCCAATCAGATCATTGACTTTTTTTTTTTTATTAATGAGGCCACAAACTGCATGTTCTTAAAGCAGTTTTGAATTTCATGTGTGTATTTGATGGATCTCATTAGGAAATGTGGGTCCTCTTTCGGATTTATCGAGGATTTGTGGATCCCACTTTGTCATCACTAGTTGTTTTTTATGTGTGTTGTAAAAATTTAAGGTAAATTATAGAGAAAATTATTATTTAATTTTTATATTTTTAATAAAATTAATTATTTATTTTTTTATTTTTAAAATATAATATTTAATATTTATAATTTAAATAATATAATTATTTTATCCCAATAATTTCAAATTTATTAATTATCTAGTCACGTCTATAATTATTTTATCTTGCAACGAGTTAGACTGATAGAATAATTAACAAAAGGGAGTAAATAATTTACGAATAAAAAATAGAGATTAAATAAAGTATTTTTTAAGATAAATGTATTAAATAGTTAATTTTATTAAAATGTAAGAATTAAATAATAATTTTTTTAAATTATAATTTGATGTCAAAATTGATCATATTTAAATTTTGATTCCATTAATAATATAGTTCTTTTATTTTATTAATCAAAATGAGAAACTAATAAAATTATAGGATAAAGATAATTTATTCTTTGAAATTTATTAAAAATTATAGGTTAATTTTTCTATTTTTAATTTAAAATTTTCATTTTTAAGTTTTATTTTATTAATAAAATAATTCTTCTAATAAAAATTGAAATTATTTTAATTATTTAACTTCTTATTAATGAAAATGCATTTAATTTGAATGAGATAATGAAATGAAACTTTAAAAATATAATAATTTTAAATTAGAAATAAAGAGACTAACCACTAATTTTTTAACAAACTTAAAAGAAAAAAAAATGATAATTTATCCTAAAATTTAAAATACATGGTTTTGTATACTATACTTAAAAACAATAAGGGATTAAAAGTATTAGATAAACTACAAGAATTTTTTGAGATTTAATAAAAATTATAAGTCAATCCTCATTATATATGAAAATATAATAATTTAATTAATCAGATTTAATTATATTAATAAAAAAGTACATTTAAATCAATAATATATTAAATAAAATCAAATAAAAATAAAATTTTAATATCTTAAAATGACTTTAAGCCACTTCTTCATAATTGCTATGCTATCGAATGCCTACCCAATGAAAATTATACAATGAAATTGACGTATGTACAATAATTTTATTGTAACCGTTGATTATCATGGATCTCACGTAAAACTCGTTATAATCAATTATTATAATTAAATTATTGTATATACAATAATTGTATCAAATAAAAATTTCTACCCAACATGGTAACACCTTCCCACTCTTTTCCCTTATCCTTTATTTGAATCATTAATTTGCGAGAGAATCGAAGAAAAATTAAATAAGAGGAATAAAGAAAAAAGAAAGAAAATTTAATTTACCTTATATTGTATATTGTTTGGATAGATTATTAGAATAGAATAGAAATGCAATTTCTCTCTTAAAAAGGAGGAAGTCAATATTATACCATCTCTTTTTTTTATGTATAATATTTTAAATGGGTATTTTAAGTATTTTATATTAATTTTTCATCATTTCCTTCAAATTTTCACTAATTTAGAGAGAAATATTATGATTCAAGTATTTTAATACAAATCATATTCATTTCTCTCTATTTTTCATCAATTTAAAGGAAAATATTTTAACTTAAATTCAAGAAGTTGAGAAATATAATTTCTCGTCCTTTCTTCTCTTTTCTCCCCTCTATTTGCCAAATAAGTACTTATTTAAAAAAATTAAATTTATTTCTCTCCATCAAATTTCTTTTTCCTTCTCTCTATATTTTTCAATCCAAACAAAAGATTAGTTTCAAGGCCTACAATTCCACAGTTGTATAGCAACAAACTCTAGCTAAATGTTTTCCCTTTGCATGGTTTAAGCATGAATTGTTGGCCTTTTCGTTGAAAAGTGGGAATCCAATGATAGAGAGAGAGAGAGGTCAAAGCTGCCCAAGACTTTCATTATCATTTTTGCTGCTCCAAGAATACAGCGAAGCTCCAGGCTAGTTCCATTGTCGCCTCTAGTCATAGAAGAAGCCTTGAGTTTTGATGATTTGTACGGATTGCAATCCAGCGGGAATTGCTTCGCCGAGGATCAAGGTCAGGGATGAGAATTTTTCTACTTTATGGAGTGGGGCAAGTTTTCCGCAGGATTTTCTTTTATTTTTTTTATTTTAATTTATCATTATATAATATAAATATATTCACTAAAAATATAAATTATAAGTCATATATATTCTTTTTTAAAAATTGTAATATTTAAATATGTAAAAATAAAATATTTTTAATAAAATAATAATATATTATTATCAGGTAAAATTTTTGAATTTAAAATGAAGAGAACTTTCTATCTCCTCTTAATATTAGATCAAAATAAAATCAAGAAAAATTGATTAAATTTAGAGTGTGGTTCAGCAGTAGAATATTTATGAAAATTACTATATCCAAATTCGATTAATATTTTCAAAATCTTAACTTATTTCAAATGCTTAAACCTATTTAATTTTATATATTTAAATTAAAAATTTATATAAAAAATTATTTTTATTAATAATTTATGTTTTCAGATAACGAATATCTAACATATAAAATTTCAACCTCACATGAGTATTAAATTTTAAATTTAAATTCATTCTAAATTTAATTATATATTATTTAAATTTATATTTAATTAAATCAGGTATTCACAAGAACTCCACCTATTACCGTCCCTAAATTCTACTGATTTGACCAAATTATTGAAGGAGAATACAAATGGAAGAATGCGAAGACCCGAGCTTGCGACCGTTGATTCGCATAGCAAAGTTGGGTTTTAATTTGGAAGCTTCTAAATAAGAATAGGGTTTTAATTATGGGTAATAAAAAGATTTTGGGGCTTGTTGGTCTAAGTCCACCTAATACTTTCAGAACCCATCTTGTGTTGGATCCGATTGCCTCTTAGGTCCATGAAAAGGAGAGAAGCCATGGCCAACTGCCCATTTTCAAAATGACATAGGGCATAAGAATATGCTTTGTATATTCCTTATTTTATTTTATTTATAATCATATATTCTTGATTTCACGTGCACGTCATTATAAAAATAAATATAATAATTAATGAATTTTTTTATTAAAAAATTAATTGACTCATTTCTAGAGTTATATTTGCCATTGAGATATATAGATCGTTTGATTTTTTTTTTTTCTCTTAAAAGTTTAGGATACGAAAGTTCTCCACATTCCAGAGTTAAGATGAGTTTACAGACCACTAAAAATTTATAGTAGAATATATATATATATATATATTATCTATATATGCGAAATTTCGATAAAAATCAATAAAATTTGAACTCAAAATGGATATATCAAGAGTTGAATCCTTAATTATTGAGTTTATATTTTGAAGATTAAGTTTAAATTTTTTTAATTATTAATAGTAGAACTTTTCAATTTTATGGTAAATATTTTTAATAAAAATAAGAAAAATTTAGCTTTTTAGATATTAATGATTAATTTTTTATTTCTATAAATATATAGCTCACTAATTTAAAAAAAAAAAAAATTATCACCAAACAAGGAATTGAGAACATGGCTTTCTGATGTGTTAGTCCCATTAGTTATTGCAGAAATATCAGATTTCATGCTTCTTAAGCTTCGTATTTGTGTTTGGTAAACATTGCTCAAAGTTAGGCTCAATCTCACATGACGTGGCATCATTGGGGTGAGCTTCATCAAACCACACTCAAAAATTACATAAAGAAATAAGAAGATCCTAATTATGTAGTTCTTTTTTTTTTTCACCTACTAATCTAGAAGGATAATATAGTCATTTTACATTTTAAGACGTGATAAAGGCAAGTGAAACTTGTGATTTAGTATGGACCATTGAATCAAGAGAAGTGAGAAATGTTATTAATGAGAATTAATGCCGGCTTGGACAAGCACCCTTCAAGTACGATGATAGGGCCAAATTTCTCCTCCATCTACTTCAGCTTGTGGGCATCTATGAAACACTTCAACCAGTTTCAGAGCATCAGAAGTTCATTGCTAATTTGCAAAGCAAGTTAGCTCAGCAAGCTGTGACCTGTAACCTTGGGCCTGTTATTGCAACTACAGAGTGAGGAGCATGGATGAACGAACAGACCAGATCATAAAGAGAGAAGCAGGACGAACATTACAAAGTTAAAAGCAAAATTTTATGTTGCAGATGATCAGACATCTCATCTGTTGGTACCAGAAACTAAAAGTACACTTGCATTCCAAGAATAAGCAACAATCATAAATTCAGGGGGCTAGCAGTTGAATTGCACTGAGCCTTGCAATTCTTTGGCATTGAATTGTGGCCCAACATACAAAGATTACATTTCTGTTGAGTTCGATATCAGCTGTAACAACTCAATAAATGTTACAACAGCCTCATTGAACAGAAGTATATTTCTGTCAATGAGCAGTCAATGGACTCAGAATTCCAGTCACAACCTTCCTCAGTAAACATCAATTATCTAGAAATCATATAGAGTTATTGTTGCATTGGCCTTGAACCAAGTGTGAAATATTGTACAGTCAACCTAAAAATTTTCTATAAAAATGATAAATGCAACTTCAAATAAACCATGCTTTCCTGCTTGACCGTGTTTGGCTAATCCTTGGCTTCTGTTGCAGCATGAAGTAGTTCGTCTGGAGTTGCAGCTGGATCTAGATCCCAACACTTATCTGGCAAATTCCTCGCTTCTCCTTCAAGTGACCAAGATGGTACCTGGTGAGAAAAGCGTAACATCTCTCTCCTAGGAATCCATCTAATAGCATCCTTGTTTGTGTTCCTCTGGTATACTGTCTTGAAACCTGCCAACTTGACAAGAGGAGCGACACAGACTCCAAGCTCTTCCGAGTAACCATCAAGAACCTCAACCATTTCATATTGATGCCTCACATCATCCGGGGTTGATATGTTCCAATCAGGTGACCAGTTTTGATAAACAGCCCAAATATCTCCTCTTTTGGGGTATATACGAACACAACCACCCCTGCCAGCTTTCTCCCCTTTCAAAACATGAGAGAAAATGTTCACTTGATCGACAATATCAGTATTCCATGCTCTGAACTGCCCACAAGATTTAGTAAACCCAGAATCTATCCAATTCACTGGCCCAAATTCACTATCAGTTTTAGAGTTTAAGTAAGTGATGAGAATCTTGAAGGGTTCAACTGAGATAATCTGGCGGATCAAACAGTACAAGCGAGGCATGCCGTCATCTTCATCATATATAGCCCATATTTGCTTTGGCTTGAAGCATTCCTCTGATCTATCTTTGTCAAAATCATGGAAATCAGGATCAGGCACCGTTATTGAGATTGGCCCAGCTTTAGATGGCTTTATTTGACGGCCAGAAACATCTGAATGATCACATTTAGGACCAACTCCTGCCTCTCTGGATTGATCTTGTGCTTTCTGTTTAACTGCAGCAGCTGCAATGGCAGCAGACCTGATCTCTTCTAATTTCTTACGAATGTCAGTCCTTGCCTTGTCAATCAACAACTTCCTAGCATCAAAAGCAGGTGCAATTGAGATGCGTCTTGCTGGGAGTTCATTTGGATTGGAAAGCTTTGGGTTATGCTCGGCGCTGGCATTTCCATTAGCCAATCCCGCTTCTGGAGCAGAATTCAATCCCTTTTCTTCATATCCATTCCTAAAGTTGGCTTCGAAAACAACCTTCCTTTTCTTATCAGGTCTAACAGCCTTGGAACCTGAAGATTCATTGTAGCTGGCAGAGACACTTGAATTCATGTTACTAATGGCAGCTTTAATGGAACGCTTTCCATTGGCTGATGTTTTAAGATTAGCTTTTGCTCCAGCAGCATTTCCATTAACCTGATAAACAGCATCAGTGGATACAGCAGACGATCCATTATGACCCACAACTCCAGAAGAAGTTCCAGAGAATGAGCTCCACTGAAATGACACATTTGAAACATACTCATATCCATGTCCAGTGTGTAATCCTGAAGCCCCATTGCCTGTAAATACAGCAGCAGTGGTTGGGACATATGTAACTCCATCATATCCATGACTTCCATACCCGCTACCAGGAACATATGACCAGGGACAGTAAGGAAAAGAACCACTAACTGGAGCTGTCCCAGTTTCGACAGCAATGAAAGTACCTCGACAGTTCTTACATGAAAGTCTCTTATTCACATACTTCCGTAGATACTCATATTGAACTTTACAAGAAGTGCATACAGTCCAAAAGGTGTCAAGTCCATGAGAACTTGAAGAATTGGAACAATTGTTATATCCTGTGACCCCAGTAGTATGAACAGAAGATAAGTTTGTCTGCACAACACAAGATGCCATCTGCTTGTTTCTCTTGAGATCATAAGAGCTCCGCTTAAGATTATCTGACAACATGGTCCATGCTTCAGATACAAGTTTAAACGCCCCATCAGCTCCCACAGTTTTATTCTTATCAGGGTGAAGCAACACAGCCATCTTCCGGTACTGCTTTTTCACTGCATCCCTGTCTGCAGAAGGCTTCAATCCAAGAACTGAATAATAATCAATTTCGCCATTGCATTTAACCTCAGATGCAATATAAACTTCAAAAGTGGCCACCATCTGAGATATACCCTCCAGTCCAGGACACAGATTTTTTGCCTTTAGAGCATAAGTCTTCGCACCAGCAAAGTCTTTTTCAGCAAATCGCTTCTCAGCAATCGCTTTTGCTCTAAGGGCCTCCTCTACATTGGCTTCCATGTGGAAATTCAATTAACTTATAAAGCCAAAATCTTGACGCAAAAGCTATGACCAGCTCAGCATGCATAACGTCATAAGACACCCAATTCTCATGCATAACCACATTTTCTTCTCTGCAAATATTTTGTCAGAATGTTTAGGTCCTTGTAGCATCGAGCTTCAAGAATACTCAGCGTAAAACCTTAAATGATCAAATCCAAAATATTTCAATAAGACTATCTACTGTAGTAGCAATCATTGATGTAGAAACCATTTTTTGGATTTCAATTTAGTCTCAGAAGTTTTTAACTTCAACTTTGAGCTCTGATTAATTAGTGAGAAATGAAGGGGGAAAAAAGAAAGAAAAAGCCATAAATTCGGACAAATAACGCCTCATTTCATGTGCTTACTAAAATTAGAAATTATAAATATAAATCAAATGTGCAACAATGAGTCACCAGAGTTTATCATCTCTGCAATTTCTCAGCAATGACATAAAAAAGACAGCTTTATATTCCATTTTCCCTCATTTTCCTCAATTTTCCCACTAAACAAACAGACATAGCTCCTTTTTTTTTTTAAATAAAAATAAAAACAGACAGCTACAAAATAGAAATCTCAGATCATCATAAATACCCATAAGAACACAATTCAACTAAAATTCCCAAATCAAAGCCCAAATTTCACTTAATTAACATCTCAAAGAAATGCACATAGATCGAAGCTTAATAAACCCTAGATTTTCAATTGTTAATTCCAAATCCTCCACCAAAAATAAAACCATAAACAGAATCAAAGTGCACAACAGTCATACAGTAATAATTAATTCACACACAATTAAAGTAACTCAAAAAAATAAAAACAGAAAACGAGAGAGAACTCACTTTGATTTGAACAGTGAAATGGGAAGTGAAGCAAGACCCAGATCGCCACGTGTACTTGGGAGCTCGAGAAAATCAAGACAGTGACCTGATTTCGTGAATCTCAGTGTACTATGAAGTTTCACACGCACAAAAACACAAACTCCTTTTTGCTGCTTATTTTATAGACGATAACAAAGTGGAGATAGTACAATAATTATTAAGGATTTAGGGTTTTTTAAGAGGATGATTAATGGATTGGGTCTTGGGTTGGCTGGTGGGTCATAGTCCGGGTGGGAATTTTTGGTGAATCGGCGGCGAGGATTTTGGAGGCTCCCGTCGATCGCCGATCGGAAATGAGGGAAAATTAATAAATAAAAATGATAATTTTCAGTGGAAGCAAACGGTGTTAATAGTATTTAATGGTGGGGATTGCTATAGTGCGCAGGGATGCGTATTCTACCTAATAATTATTTTTTTTGG
This sequence comes from Hevea brasiliensis, assembly GCF_030052815.1. Classification (NCBI taxonomy): domain Eukaryota; kingdom Viridiplantae; phylum Streptophyta; class Magnoliopsida; order Malpighiales; family Euphorbiaceae; genus Hevea; species Hevea brasiliensis. The sequence goes on along the minus strand of NC_079502.1, from coordinate 99,445,627 downwards.
CTTTTATAATTGTAATTGTTATTATTAATATTTGTATCATTTTGATAGGGTAGTGTTTGGTAGAGGTTAGAAGTTGGCTAGGAGTTTAAAAAATGTTTTTATTATTTTATGTTTTAATTTTTATAATATTATTAAATTTATTATTTACATTTATTTAATTATTTATTTTTATATAAATAATAAATTTATTATTAAATATAAAATTTTTATATTTAATAAATACATTTCTAAATACATTTATTTAATTAATTCAATTAAAATTTTCATTAATTATAATTTATTTAATACAATATCAATTAAATTGGTTATATATATATATATATATATATATATATATATATATATATATTACTTTTTTTAAAAAAGAAATTTATTTAACTTTTCAATCCTCAAAATAATTTTTAAAATTTATCAACTAAGCATTTTTTTTATTTTCTGAAAATTAAAAATTCTAAAAATAATAAATAAAGAGCCAAAATGCTATTTTTCAAAGTAAATGCTATTTTTTAAAAATTATAATTTTATTAATAAATTCAAGAAAATTTTAACATATCAAGTTGAAATTAAACCCAAATCAGCAGGTTAAGTAAATGCTATTAATCTTTCATTCTTTCAACTTTTTTAAAATAGTTGTTTTGAATGGTTACAAAAGTCCAAGGACATGGGAATGGGATTTTTAGATTTAAGAGGATGAAGGAAAAATTTTCAATAAATTTTTTCTCATGTTTGAATTTATATGGAGACCTTTATATGTCATAAGACTCTCTTAAGATAGCAATACAAATGATCATGAGAAAGAAATTTTTTATTATCTTTTTGATATTTATAAAAAATGATGATGTTGTTTTCAAGAGATAAATTCATCAATAAATTTTTAAAAATTGACTTAAAAATGTAAGATAAGTAATCATAGGTTTAAATATATTTTATGTAAGAATGTAATAATACACAATTAAAGAGTTGAAAAATGCATAATAAGCACATTATAATTCTTCATGGCAATAATTGTTATAAAGCATTTTTTTTTATATTTTTAACAAATTAAATGTTTGAGAAAACTATATTCTACCTTATTATGCTTATATATTGAGGCAACCATATAATATTAACACTCAAATATGTAATCATCTCTCAAAACTTAATTTGTGAAACAAATTTCTTTCATGCCATAAAATTATTATTATTATTATTATTATTATTATTATTATTATTATTATTATTATTTTCTAGTAGGGATTAGTCTACAATGAGTAATATATTTTCAACCACTGAACCACGTAGATTATATGCTATAAAATTAGAATAATTCACATAATTTCAATTCTTTTTATGAATATAGTTATTATAATAACATATCAATATGTGTAACTTTAATCGTCGTGGCTGTGGGTAGATAGAGAATAAAATGAAATTTTTTCTGGATAAATATCAAATTAATAGAGAAAAATATAATTTTTAATATTACAAGTGTCTTATCGATAAAAATAACCTAAAAACTAGTTATTAAATGTCATAAATGGTTTTATATTCCATAAATTAAAAATTGAGAGGTTTTATATTATAAATTAAAATTTAAGTACTTTACTGCTACATATCCCTAAGTTAAGATATTGTTTATATAATTTACACCATCAACATATAAAACTTCCTTTTGGCTTATAACTTAATGTTAATAACAAGTGACTCAAGCAATTGTGTTAACATGAACTTTGTTATTTTTTTTTTCTTTCAAAATAATTTTAATATATAATATATTTTATTTAGGACATTATTAACTATTTTCATATCAAAATAACTATATAATTAATTTTTCTGTATATCAAAATATAATAATAAAAAATGTGTTTATAAATCTAATACAAGTATTATAATTATATTACATACTAGATAATAAATTTATGTATTTGTATTTAAACATATTTCATTTTAATGTAAATAATTTTTTGCAACTCAAAATTTTATTATAATTATTTATTTAACTATGCAAAGTTACTATTTTGAACATTTAATAAAATGTTTTGAATGAACAATAATTTATTATATTAAAGCTAAAGAAATTTGTTTTGATAACTTATTCAAAGTAAATTTAATAATATTTAAATTTTATTTAAATTTATATGGTAAGAAAAATTAAAGCTATCAATCATAAAATTAAAGAGACTCTAATATTTATGGTTAAACGCAGTCCATTATGAATCTAAATTTTCATTATACATTCAATCATATACTTTATATTTTGAATTTATGATAAGTTGATGTAAGTAAGAAAAATCCTGTAACTTTCTCTCATAAATTTTATTAAAGAAATTTTCTGTTAAAAAGAATATCATGTAGTGAAACTTTTATTTTAAAAGTTTTAAAAATAAAGTTGTTTTAGATTATCTTTATTGGAAAGACAAATATTCCAAGGATGAAGATTTGTAAAAAAAATATGCTTTGGAATATTTATCTTTTCAATATGGATGATAAATAGATGAAATCAAATCTGATAAAAGAAAAATTTTTAAAAATTAATTTTAATTTAGTGATATTAGATTGTAAGTCTGTGAGTTCGATTTTAATATCAGCAAATTATATAAATAAATTTATAAAAGTTTTAAAAAATTTATAATAAAAAATTGTGAAAATAGGCTCACATGGCCGGTAGACAGCAATAAGAAGGAAAAGTCCATATATCTTATTCACCAACTTGCTCAAATAAAACGACAAATCATTTACCTTTATCTGTAAATAAAACAAAATCATAAATGAAAGATTAATTAATAAATAATATAAAGGAAAAAAATTTACGAGTATATATATATACATATATAGGGAAAAAGTATATTGATGCCTAATATGTTAGATCTAGTCTGAAAATATGATTTTAACAAACTTCTCATATTTACAATTCATGAAATATATATTGTGTATATATAATTTGTTTAATACTAATTTATTCAATATTTTATATTTTACACTATAAAAAATGCTAGATTTAATGGCAATAATTTTTACTATTAAATATATAGAATTTACCATCATAATTTTATAGTAGCAATATATGAATTGTCATATATCACTGTTATAACAGTTATAGATATTTTATAATAAAATTGTGATTATTGCAAAAAATAGTTATTTATAGTAACAATTATTACCGTAAAAAAATTTTTCATGATAACAATGATTGTTATCATATCTTTTTTATATAATATTAGCAGTAACTGTTTATGTTGTTATTGTATGTTAATTTTATATATAGTAAAATTAATGTTATTGTAAAATTTTTTATGCTGATTTTAATCTTTTAAATAGTGTGAATTGTATATTATTTATTTTATAAAAATTTATGTAAATTATATTTATATATAAATGACTTATTCCTACTTATAGTATCTAAAGTGGCTAAATGAGAGATTATGTTAAAGAGTATTTTTCATGTTTATTCATAGAAGTATTGATTACTTGAGAAATAATCCTTAAAAAAAAAACAAGAGAGTAAAACGGGTTAATTTTTTCTTAATTGTCATTCAATTTTTAGTTTGTTATATATATATATATATATATATATATATATATATATATATATATATAAACGACTTATTCCTACTTATAGTATCTAAAGTGGCTAAATGAGAGATTATGTTAAAGAGTATTTTCATGTTCATTCATAGAAGTATTGATTACTTGAGAAATGGTCCTTAAAAAAAAAGCAAGGGAGTAAAACGGGTTAATTTTTTTTAATCGTCCTTCAATTTTTAGTTTGTTATATATATATATATAAACGACTTATTCCTACTTATAGTATCTAAAGTGGCTAAATTAGAGATTATGTTAAAGAGTATTTTCATGTTCATTCATAGAAGTATTGATTACTTGAGAAATGGTCCTTAAAAAAAAAAAGCAAGGGAGTACAACGGGTTAATTTTTTTTTAATCGTCCTTCAATTTTTAGTTTGTTATACTTTTGTCTCTTATTTTCATTTTGTTACCATAAAGTCTCTTAACTTATAAAATGTTACATAAAAATTCTTCAATTTAAAAAAAAATATTACATAAAAATCTCTCATACCAGAATCTCATCATATCTCCGACCAATTCAATATGTGGCAATGCCATACTCTAAAATAAAAAGAAATAAAATAAAATAAAGTGTCACATATTGAATTCATATTAAACTCTCTTCTACAACCTTTACTCTATTAATCCTACTCAAAAGTTCGAAAATTATATTTTTTACTCGATTAGAGATTGAGTCATCATGCCACTTGAAATGCTCACAACAATTGAAATTCTATAATTTCATATCTAAACACATAAATGAGATATATTTATTATAACAAATTGTTTCATAAAAAAAATTCAGATTTAAAATCAGAAAATCCATCTAAAATGCTTATTCCATACCTTTTTACACTAAAAAAAGTCTTCAAACCTATTTGACATTGAATTTTAGAGGCCATAAAGCGTTTTTTAGAAAAGACATAATGTTAAAAACTATTGGAAAAAATAGTTTAGAAAAAATTATTTTATTATTTTGGTGTTCTTATGCTAAAACATGTTAAATTTATTTTTAAATCAAATTTTAATGATCTATAACTAATATATTTAAGAAATTGATTTTTTTCAGTAGAATTTCTTACAGTAATGTCAAACAGGCTTGACTTTTTTATTTCATAGTGTGATACTATTACATATCAAATTAGTCAGAGATATGATAGAATTCTGATATCAGGTATTTTTATATAATATTTTTTTAAGTTAAGAGACTATAATAATAAAATGAAGATGAGAGACAAATATACAATAAACTTTAAAATTAAAGGATGATTGATAAAAATTAATCGAACAAAATGATTAGAATAAATTTAAAATATGAAAGTGGTAATAAGATAAAAATAATTATTAGGTACACTTAATGTGCTTACACTCGCATGATTCTTTTTATAAATTATGAGGAATGGGTCAATAGCACATACTTAGTGTAAAATAGAATTTGCTTCACCAGTGTGTGCAAAACTACTAATCGACTTCTCACTAATGGAAATGACCCCTCTGCCTCTATTTCTGTCACGACTTAAAATTCTGAACCGTGACCGGCGCATGATTTAAGTATTCTTAAATCATGCAAGCCTTATCAGAATATCTTGAATGAATATATTGTCACTTACTAATCTCAAAAAATAGACAAAATCCAAATAAACAAAATATTGAATAAACATCATAAATATCTCATAAGTAAACTGCGAAGTTTCTACAGATTTCAAATAAAAACTTAAACTGTTCAATAAACTATACTAATTATTAGTCCGAAAAAATATGAATTCGGGCATATCATGAGAACAAATCAAAGATTGTCTCTCTCCAGAAAATGGACTCAATATTTGGATCAGCTACAGAATTCTACTGATCTGAAATAGATAACAGACAAAGAAAACGTGGTTTGAGCTAAATGCTCAGTGAATGATAATTATAGCACACAACGGAATAGGAACAGGCAGACGCTTGATTAATTTCACAATAAATTTTCTATTCAAATAAATCATGCTCATGCTATCAAATCATTAATAAAATAATTTCATAAAACATATATATAAAAGGAATTCATTCAATAAAAATTTTGTGGTACAGTGCACCAGGGTGATGATATCCCACATCACCAAAGGCCAGATAGTAAGCACGCTACCAGATATTAGATACCTTCCTCCTTATTCACAGATATCAATGCATATGATACTAATGCAAACCATAAACTACAATGATGCATGACTCAATAATGCAACCTAATACCGTGATAGTCCACACGGTGGGGCCAGATAACAGAAACAGATACTGGGCACAGGTACCAATTCAAAACAGAAAATCAATTTGTACAAATCAATCAAAATCAACAAAAAATTTCAGATAGCAAATAATAACTGATAGTGCAATTCCAATAGTTTATTTCAATAATTTCGGAGAGTCAATAAGATCAAAACAATTTCAAATAAATTCAGTGTAACACATCAGTAAATTTTATAGTCAAATATCATTCAATATACAGACACTAAATGCCTGTTCCCGGAATCCTAATGGCTCTAATGCAAAGATATTTGACAAAATCAATTATTTAATCAAAATCGGAATAAAATTCAATAATAAAATAAAACACTAGAAAATCACATGTAAAATAATTATTGAAATACTGATTTAAAATTTCATTTAATAACAAATTTAATGCTAAGAAATTTTAATAGGGACTAAAATAGTGTCATGTACTATAATTACCACTCACCTGGAACCTCCATGACAATAGTTATTTTCAATGGAAGAGAGACAATTTCAACTGACAGATTGAATATTTGAATCTCCTACACACTCAAAAAATAAAAGAAAATATTAAATAATAATAAAATAAAATAGTTTATATATATATAGGATGAACGGATGGATGACAACTGGACGTATGGATGAGGCTCCCCTCTCTTTTGTATATATATATATATATATAATCTGAATTCAAGGTTTTTGTCTCATAATAATTATTATGAACTAAATTCAATACCAATGGTCAAGGAAAAAAAATAAAAATTAAAATAAGTTTCTAGAGTAGTTGTAACAAATCAATGAGAGAAAATAAAATCAAATTTACCCATTATTGAACAAAGAATGATAATTTTTACCTTGAAAACAGAATCTAAGGTGATGAATTGAGAAATAAAAATTTAGGAATTCTCTGTGCACATCAGATTATAAATTGTAAATTTATATATATATATATATAACAATAAATAAAAGATGATAAAAATACCTATTGAGAGTATTTGGTAGAAAAAGAAGGTGACAAACAGGTTTTGAAAACAAAATTTAGCAAAAGAGATGATTAAAGTATATATATTTCAAGAGTTTTATTAGGTGTAGAATGGGATAAGAATTATTATTGAACTGCGTTATTCAAATTACAGATATATATTTAATTTCAAAAATAATATATATATATATGTAAATAAATAAACAGACCATCCAATAAAATATTTTTTTTAAGATAAATATATTAAATTATTATTAACTAATTAAAATAAATAAATAAATAAATAGATAAATATTGGGTTTCCACAATTTCGAACCTTCTTCCATTTTATATAAGATAAAAATTTCAAAAGATTTAATTCATTAATTAATTGCTCAATCAATTAATTATAGATCTTATAAAATTTGTAATATTTCATTTGAGATTTAACAAATGAGTTGTTGAAAAATTGTGAACGCATTAAATTGCTGTATCCACTTTTCAAAGTAAGGATGAAACTTTTCAATATTAAGTTCGTACATAAATGTAACGAAACCTTTTATAATTTGATAATAAAATTGTAATTATATGCTTTTGAAGCTAAAATAATATATAATTAATCTTTTTCATAATACATAATTTCTTCAAGTTTTTTTTTAAGTAAAATGTTGACGGTAATTTTTTTTAATATTATATTTATAATTCACATTTTTTATATATATTGAGTATCATATGGTTGTAAAAATATGGACAACAAAAAGTTTTTTCAAATGGAAAAAATTCCTTAAAAAAAAAAGGAAAAAAAAAATATCTGTCTATTTACTCTGAACTTTTATTATGATATAACTATTAAATATTAAAAATTTAAAATCTAATATAATTAGAAACCCACCGGACAATTGACGATTAATGCACGCCGCTTATTACAATATTGACAGAATATTCTTTTTACCTTTTATATATATATATATATTATATTTTGAAAATATATTATTTTATCCATACATTTTTTTTAAACTATTTAATTTTTTTATCAATTTTTCTATTATCTATTGGCAGTCAAATTATTATTCAGTACCTCTATTTTATTGAAATTAATTAGTCAATTTTTATATTTTGACACATTATTAGTCTCTATAATTTGATTCTTTCAATTATTTAGTCTCATAATTATTTTTTATATCTAAATTATCATAATTTTCTCCCACTTATTTTAATTTTATCCTCTCTTGTTTCTTTATCTTCATGTTTCTTATCCTCTGCCCTCACTTTTCTCCTCTCATTCTCTCTCTATTTTTCATATTTTCATAAAAAATAGTACAAGTTATTTATACAAAAAAGTTAATCAATTTTTTTTAAATCTCTAAGTAATTAAGAAAAATTATTTTTCATTAGAAAAAAGATAAAAATAATTTACGAAAAATTAAATAAAAATAATTAAATAATTTAAAAAAATATACAAATTCAAATTTAGTCTTTACATGCCTAAATTTCTATTTTTATGTAATAATATATTTTTTAAATACATAGATCAACTAATTAGTTTTACTAAAATAGAGAAATTAAATAGTAATTTTTTAAAAATATAAGTATCAACTAATTAATTTTCTTAAAATAAAGGGACTAAATAATAGTTTGACTAATATTAATTAACAAAAAATTTAATTGAGGTATTAAATAATTTAATGAAATAAAATATAGAAATTAAATAATTTATTTTATTAAAATATAAATACTAAATTATAATTATGAGTAAAGGAAATAAGCAAAATGATAAAATGTAGAGTAAGTAAAGAAAAGGAAAAGCTAGCTAAAAGGCATAGCATTAATTTGATTCATATAGATATGGAAGGCCCAAAAAAATAAAGCTAATGGATTTTTTTTTAAGCTTTCTTAAGTGAGGTCTAATGGTCTAATGATATGGAAGGCTCATGAAGGGGCAATGGACTTGACTTGCTCTACATTTGTCCTGGCCTAAGTAGCACTAATGGATTGGAGTACATTGCCCAATTAAGAGTCTATTTACTTGGTTAAAAATAATTTTCTGTTTTTTTTTTTCCAATTTTTTTTAAACAAGTCTCATAATTAAAATTTTTTCCAATTTATTTACAAAAATTATTCAAAAAATTTTTTTTTTCCCAATATCAACTCACATAGTGTATACATATTATTTGAAATTCGATTGAAATTGATTTATTTATTTTTTATTTATATACATTTTAAATTCAATCAATACTATTTGCATATTATTTAAAATATTTACTTTTTATATTTTTTATTGGAAATTCAATAAAAATTGTATAAACAGATTGGATATCCGAACTTGAATATATATAAGTTAACTAAATTATAATTTTATTAAGAATTATTAGGATAATAATTCATATGATCATTAAAATTAATATATAGTCAATATTTACAAAAAAATTATAATAAAAAATATATATACAAAGTAATTTATTAGTCAAATATTAAGTTTATAAATAAGCTAAACTAATAAATTTGTAAAACTTAATGCAATAAATTTATTTTCTAAAAATTTATATTTATTTTAATTCATTAATTCGGTAAATTTTAATACTTTTTTTTTGGTAATTATATATACTTAACATATCAATTCATTTATTTATATATTTTACTATAGTTATATTAAAATATAATATAATAATAATATATAATAGAGGAAAATAAGGAGATAAATACATGGAGGGAGAGTAATAGTTAAATGAGAGAAATTAAGAAGAACATAAAGGGTAAATAATAGTATATCAAGAAATTAAAAAAAAAAAAAAAAGATAAATACTAATAAGAGAGAGTTTTAGAGGAGGACATGCAGAAAAAGTGTTAATATATGGTTAATAAAATAATTTTAATTTTATAAAACATTTATTTTAATTTATTCAAATTCAAATCGTACTATAAAATGGTAATTTATAAAAAATATACATTTATTGTTATATTAATCGTTTATAAATTTTTCATAATATTTCTTTAACCTTGTATTATAAAATTTGTAGTTCATAAAAATATATATACTTGATTAATGATTAGTCATATAACAAATGTGATTAGATAATCCAATGGTAAATTTGCTTATGTAAAAAATAATAAAAGGATAATTTTTATTTTAAATTTGTATTCGATATCAAAATTATTGAAATATATTTATCTTTCAGCTAAAAAAACAATTTCACCAAAATATTAAAAATATTATATTTTTCTTTTTTTTTTTTAACTACATAAGTATTTATTACTCAAATCCTATTATGTAATTGAATTTGAGTAATAAATATTTAGAATATTAAAAATTTTAATTCATTTTAAATCTAATTAAAATTTATTTAAATCACTTATAATAAAATTCAATCGAATGCCAAAAAATCTACGAAATTAAAAAAATAATAATAAATATTGCATATTTGGTCCCGACAAAAACAGAAGTTGAGAAGCCAATTGTAGGATCCACAGCTTACTTGATGCTACCATTTCACCAACAACCTTTGACTCCTGCACTGCCTTTTCTCATCATTTACGCATCTTGGCTGTGGGCAACCAATAATAACACATCTAAATATATATAATATGGCCCTCACACATTAAACAAGATATTTTTATATTTTTAAGTTTTTCTAAAAAATTCAAATTCAAACTTTTAATTTTTTTTTATGTAAAAAAGTTTTTTTTATGTAAATGCTTATTAAAAAATATTAGTCTAGTAACATTATTTGTTTTATCTATTAAGAAAAAAAAAATCTATATTTTTTTCAACATTCTGAAAAAATAATTTTATCTATTTATAAATATTTTTATTTTATATATGTTTATTTTTAAAGTTAATATTTAGACTCTATTTGGTTTAATTTAATAAAAAAATTCATTTTATTTATAAATAAATTATATGATAGAATTTATTTATAAATGAATTTCTTTATTTGATATAATTTATATTAAATATGAAATTTATTTTAAATTTATTTTATGTTTAGAATAAATAATATAAAATAAAATAATATATAATAAAAAAATAATTTTATCACTCAAAATATATATGATTTTTAGTTTAGAATTCATTTATAAATTCTATTAATTTTAATAAAATTTAGTTTAATTATAATAAATTTTATAGAATTGATTGAATTTTCATTTAAATTAACATAAAATTTTAATTTTACAAATAAAATTCATAAAATTTTATAAAATTTATTTATATTAAATACTATTTTATTTTTAATTGAATTCCTAACTAAAATTTTTGCATTCAACACGACATATCAAAATACTTTATCATCTCAAAAAAGTGAAAAATCTACTTTATTATGAAATAATAACATAAATATTCTCCATTATAAGTGTGAAAAAATAAAAAGTATATATTTTATATTATTGTAGTTATTATAGTGAAATAATTTGATTGATTTATAATTTAATTAAATCTAAGTATATATTATGCATTTTAAGGAAAATTAAAACTATAACAAAATATGACAATATTATATTTTTAAAATCACTTTCTTTGAAAGTTAGATTCAAATAGAAATGTTGAATTCTCGCTACCAAACTTCCTCATGCAGCATTCCTATTCAAAAATCCAAAAAAACAAAATTTGAAATTAAAAAAAAAAAATCCTGTTAGATTTTATTGGAAAGAAATTCATCACCACCACGGAGTCTCCCAAGCCTCTCATAATAATCAACTCACAACAAAAAAAGCGCGAGTTGCACCTCGTCCTGGGTCGACACCCTCCCAAGGTGGTCAAACTCGCTGTGTCTCAACCGGCGACTGAGTCAACTCAATACGTGACGAACTCAAATCCTGTGGAGCCACTTGCAGCCACCGAGAGCGACTACGACGGGACGCATCCTGGAGCGAGGAGGAGAAACGTGGCGGAAGCAAAGGTCCTATAATAATTTAATTATAATTATTATTATGGTAAATTTATATGAGGCCGATCACAATTGGCTATAATAAAATAATTGTTTACACATTGATTAGCACCTTAATGCTACATTATTTATTTCTAGTAATAAAATTTTTAATGTAAATACTTATTTGTTTTTAAATATTATATTATTTATTTTTAATAATGAACATTTTTCGGTAAATATTTATTTATCTCTAAATATTATATTATTTATTTTTAATAATTAATGTTTTAAGATAAAAAAATTATTAGTATATAAATATTATATTATTTGTTTTTAATAATAAACTTTTGAGGAAAAATTAATTTATTCTTAAATGTTATATTATTTATTTTTAATTCATTAAGGTTAATTTTTTTATATAAAAAATTTTAAGTATTTTTTTAATTTATCCCTAAAACTATTCCTCTTTCTCATGAAAAAAATAATATTAATAATTAATTAAACTATATATAAATAAATTGTATTAGGTGTTAAGTACATATTAAGAGTTAAATAATAAAAGCCATTTAAAATAAATTAAACATGTAATACAAGTGTGTGTATATATATATATATTAAAATAAAAAAATTATAATTTTTCTTTCAATGTAATTTATATATAATTAAATTTATAATCGATTTATTGTTTTTAATTATTAAACTAATAAGTGTTAGTAATAAAAGTTACAATCAATCATATGTATAATAGTAAATGTTAAATTTTAAAATTATTTTTAAACATCAATCAAAATAATTAATATATTTCTATCATACAATAATTTATATTTACATCACAAAGTAATTTTTAAAATTAAATAATTTTTTAGAAAAAAACTAAAAAATTAGATGGAAACACCTCAAAAACTTAACTACAAGTATTTTGGTGATTTTAATTTATATTGATTATACATATATAATATATTTTTAAAAATTTTAGAATATTATTTTTAATTACATTGGTATTTTAATTAAAAATTTATAAATACCATAATAAATAAAATTAAATTTAATTATATATTAAATATTTTATTAATTATTTATAGTGATAAATTATTTATATAAATTGAAACTTAAAATGTAACAACTAGAAAAAAAAAAGTTCAAAAAAAAAAAAAACGGGAGGAGGAACACCCCCCCCCCTTCCTCTTCTCTTCTCTCCTTCCCTCTCTTCTTCTTCTTTCTTTTTCCGGTGACCGGCCGACGACCTCCCGAGCAACTCCCCACCCGCCGGCGACCCTCCTGCGACGGCCAAAACCACCAGAAACGGCGGCAAAAGAGGGAGAAGAGAGAGAAAACGAGCGCACAGTGGGCAGCGGCTTTCCGGCGCGATTTCGGCTTCATCCGACGTCCGATCGAGGCGATTCAGGTGGCGTTGGAAAGCTTGTTCCAAGACCTTTCTTTTGATACCAATTTTGCAACAAATGGAGGTCGGATGAGTGAGATATGGAGGAGAGAAGTTTCGAGTTTTTTAACCTTTTTCGTCAGATCTAGGACGATCCGACCGTTGGTTCGACGATCCGAGACCACCTATGGACTGAGGAAGAGGGGAGGAACATGATGGTATGATCAGATCCGGCAAATGTCGCCGGTGACCGGCGGCCAGCCACCGTGCGTGGTGGTTCCGGCGGTGGCTCCGGTGGGCTATGGAGATGATTCAACTTCCAGAGGTTTCCTCATAAATTTTTGGAATTTTTGAGACACAGATAAACTTCGGGTAAGACTATTTTCATTATTTCGCTGTCTATGGAGCATAAATACAGTGTTTCTTAAACAGGAAAAATTGGAGAAAAATTTTAAGAAAAATATACGATGAAAGAAAAATTATTTGGAGATATTCTATGGTGTTTGTCAAATTTTTGAGTGATTGTAGAATATTTTTGAAAAATATAGATGGATTTTAGTTAGATTTTTAGCATATGGGCATATAAAATTATTTGAAATTAAGATATTTAAATTTTATATGATTGGTTGAAACTTGAGGGTGGAGGTTTAAATATGTGAATATTGAATTGGGTTGAATTAAGAATATGTTAGCTGTTGAAAATTTATGGAATTGAGTAAAATTCTTGAATAAAATATTCATGGGTGATTAGAAAATTACAATTCATTTTGCAATAGCCTTATACTATTATTAAGGACCGCGGGGCAAAATTTTAGAATTTTTAGAGCTTGTTTGAGTGGATTTTTGCAAAATGTCAATTATAGGGACTAAAACGTAATTTTTAAGATTTTGAGTATTGTCTGATTTGGAGGGCCCAGGAGGGGCCATGTGATATTGATGAGATGTGATTGTGGAAATTAAGAATTTAGAAGTGTTATTTGAGCCTTTTTGCAGGTTGGGTAGGTCCCAGGTATAGGGGAAACTCTGCCGGATTTCCGGCATGAATTAGGCTGTCTATTGCCTCTTTAGAGTTTTATCTTAACTTAGTACTAATAAATTTATAATTTAATTATTAGGTGATCGAGGTCAGCTATTTTTTTCGCATCCAAAGACCACAATAGTCATCGATTGTCGTGAGTAAAATATTAATTTTAATTGTAATTTCGATATTATTATATGTTCAAGCATGCTCATGCATCACTTATATGCATATATTTATGTAGTTAAACTCTAGGCACGATTTATGTTGCATTCATAACTGTTAAAGTGCCATGGATGTTGTTGTGGTAATTTAGAGCAGTGTGCGTGCGTTGGCGTGCGTGTGATGTGGTGTGGACTATGGATAGGACGGGTAGTCACGGCTTGAGATCTTCGCTGGGACCCGATCCTTCGGGGGTAGTCAGGGCTTGAGTTCTTCGCTGGGACCCCGATTTGGTTTATTAAGCGAAAGTCCGGCTTGAGTTCTTCGCTGGCACCAGGTTGAATTTAAGAGAGCTGTATAGGGGATTAGCTCCCATATATTATGATTGATATTACTGGGTGTGTGAGTGCTCCAAATTACCTTTTTACTGTTATGATGTGAAATTACTGCTGGTGTTGCATTTCACTCTATAGGGTGCATTAGTTTTAGATAGTTATAGAGATTATGGTTAAAATTGATATTTTACTCTCTGAGTCGAACGCTCACTCCTGTTCACCATATTTTTCCAGGCTACAGGAGGAGACATTTTTCAGAATAACCTGTTCCTTTCCTCTCAGGTTATGAAAAGATTACTTAATTGTATTATTATTATCTAAATTTGTAATTTAGGGCTCTGCATGTACTAGTAGTAGCATTAATTCTGTCAGGGGCTGCATGAATTTAAGTTTTTTTATTAATAAATGAAAATTTTTATGAGTATTAAATAATTTGTAAATGATGTAATAGGTTTGAGCTGGGCTCCCCTAATTTTTGTTTTTGATAATTTCTGGGCTAAGTTGGCCCGAAATAAAATTATAACAGTTTAATTTAAATTATTTTATATGCATATTGGGCCTAAATTATAGGCCTACTCATGGGTTGAGGAATAGTAAGGCTTACTACGGGCCTCGGAGGCTTTAGGCTAGCTCAGATCCTAGTGCCGGTCCGGCCCATAGGTTAGGCTGTGACATAAAATTTAATTACAATATATTAATATGAAAAATAAATACATAAATAAAACGATGTGGGACTTTTGTCCCACATCGTTTTGGAAGAGCTAGGGCAGAGGAAGCTTCCTCAATAAAAGGATGCCTCCTTGTAATTTCAAAATTTTATCAAGCGGGCTCTCTTTTGAGTCTGCGATTAATTTTTTTATTAAATTATATTTAGATTATAACTACTGATAAATAATTGTAATGGTATTATTAATTAATGATATGAAGGAAATAGTATTTGAAAATAAAATAATTTTCCTTTAAAACATATTATTAGAGATAATTTTATTTAATTCTAAATATAGATTTAGAAATAAAAAAATTTGTCTCTAGTAAAAATATTTAGAAAGAAAAATTTTTTGCCTCATAAATATATTTATTTTTAAAAATTAAATTAATGTCAAATTAAAATTTTCGGCATAGGAAATACAGGTCTGACTTCTAAAAATTGTGAAAACTTTTCCCAACTGTGTCTCGCCGTTTTCATGCATCACAATTTGGTGGTGGAGGATTTTTATTGCCTTTCATCTTGAGCTCAAGTAGGTACATGGGGGGAAAGGAGATTAGGGCTGAGCAGAATTTGGTTCAAATCGAAAAATCGAATCGAATCGAGTTAATTCGGTTCAATCGGTTTGATTTTAAAATTAAATCGATTCGGTTCGATTTTATATTATAAAAATTTCGGTTATTTCGGTTCGGTTCGGTTTTGAAGAGAAAAAAATCGGTTAAACCGAACCGAACCGAATAGTAATTTATATAGTCAAATCAAACTAAATCGAACCGAATTGATTTTTGATTTGATTTATTTTTATGGAAAATTTATGAATTATATTTAATTATATATATATTAATTGTTTAATTTCATTGATTAATGGTTATTAGGTTCAAACCAAAGTTAAAATTACACCAAATAACTTGAAAATCAAGTCTAAATTAAAAAATCAATAAAAAATAAACCGATCAGTTTAAACCGAACCGAACCGAAATAGAGCGGTTCGGTTCGATTTGATTTTTCACCCATTTCGGTTCAGTTCGATTTCTAAAATTTACGGTTAGATTTTTATAATTTAATTCGGTTTAATTCGATTCGATTCGATTTGAACCGAATACTCACCCCTAAAAGAGATCAAACCAGGGATGTGTCTCCAAGTTCATTGTGCCCTTGCCGAAAGCCACGCGGGCCAAATTTTTAGTGAGGGAGACACGAAACAGTTCTGAGAGAAATTACTAGCTGGGTATACATGCACATTGATTTTATGAGTTACTTTAACCAACTCAATTGATCTAATATTTTTGGTATACTTATTATAAGTTCAACTTGTATTAGAATGAATTTAATAATTATTAAATTAAAAATTTATATTTAAATTAATATATTTATTGTATAAATTTTAATTAATTTTATATAAATTTTGATATAAATATTTAATTTAATGATTATTAAATTAATTTTTCATATGATATAATTAATTTTTATATGATATCAAACTTATGTTAGATGCATTTAATTATTTTTTAATTAAATTACAATTTTTTTTATTACAATTAAATTACAATTTATCTGCAATAATCATCCACACCCACTAATTGTTGACATTCATGTAACAATTATGCTGAAATGGCATAGTGAGACCCAACACCTTATTTTAATTTAAATAAATACATCACAGATTTAAAATTTAAAAAAAATAATTCAAACGTATCAATCCCTTTATTTAATTATTGATGTATGACAAAAATTAAAAATGTACAATTTTTCATGGGTTCCATAGTGCAACATTCCACATCTTTCAAGTGGGATCAAAATTAGCAAATTATTGTTGAGAGACAAAATAAATTATACAATAATCTCTAAAATTAACTTGGTCATAAGTTGAAGATTCAATTTAAAAAAAACATTTCAGGGATTCGACTTGAAGGAGAGGATGAAAGAGAATAGAATAGGGAGGGGCCAGGGTGATTTCAAAGAGTTTATCTTAAAAAAAAAAAAAAGGGAAAAAGAGAGAAGTTGGAGAAACGTGGGGGTATCGAAGAATGGGCCAAAGGTAAAGGCCCAATGCAAAACAACCGCTGAAACGGATGCTTTGGACTTCGTTTTGGAGTTCAAGAGGTTTTGTTGTTTTTGTTTGTGTGTTTCCAGACTTCGGTTTTGTGCCGTTTAGCCAAAATTTCACTTTCTCATTCAATCCCTACTAAGTGAGCTCATTTTCTTCTTTTGCAACCGCAATTGTCTCTATGTAACTTATAGGGATATGTAGTTTCGGTTTCGATTTTGGGTTTATTTAGAAATTAAAATTGAATTGAAATTTCTATATTATTTTCATTTGGTTCTTTAATATTTTGATTTTAGTTCAGTTCAATTCTTATTTTTTCGATTTTGGTTTGATTTGATATGGTTTTAACTTGATTCTCGATTCTTAAAATAATTTTATATAATTAATTAGTATATAGTATATCATATAATATATGTTTTAACTATTTTTAAATTATATAATCTTTAACCATAAGGTATATATATAATTTAAAATTAACAATATTATATAATATATGATTAAGCATATTATATAATAAAGCAATACAAGTATATATATATATATATATATATATCATATAATATAGCTTTTAGTTATTTATTAATTATATAATATTTAATTATAAGATAGATATATAATTATGAATTAAGCATATATGTATATAGTATAATCGTGCACTTATAATTAAGAATTATAAGGTAGTTTAATATATTTATCACTAAAGTTATTAAGAAAAAGTAGAGAAATGAAACATAATATTAGATTGTGTATAGTCTATAATTATATATATAATCTTAATTGCAAGTAAATATAAAATTATATTGAAAGTATATAATACATCTAAAAAAATCATAAAAAAATATATATAATAAATCGATTACCCTTTGTTTGAATTCTTAGTTGTGCAGAGGAAATGAGAAGAACTTAAAGAGGAGAAATGGAGAGAAAAGAAAATAAGTGAAATTAAATTTTTTTTCTTTATTGTTTGGATACCTTACTAAGACAGAGAAGAAATACAATTTCTCTCCCAATAGAATTACTTAATTGTTATGAGTTGTGATTTTATTATTATATGATATTAAGGGTATATAAGTAATTTTAATTAAATAGTATTTAATTCTCTCTATTTCCTTTTTTTTGGTTCTAAATTGGAGAGAAATATTTTGAGTTAATGAAATTTTCTTTTCATTTTTTCTCATTTATTTGTCATCCAAACAAAGAAAATTTAAGAATTACATTTTTCTTCTTTTCTTTTCTCTCAAATTTCCTCAATCCAAAGAAAGCGTAAAAATTCAGAATTGATGCAAATTGAAAACCAAATAACAAGAGGAAAGTTAATGAACCCCACATAGGACTCGTAATAAAGAATCTGAAGAAGAGCAATTAATGGATGATGGCAATAGGCAATTGAGACTTGGGTAATTGCCGAGGAGTGAGTTTTGGAAGAATCTGAATTTCTTCTCTAGGTTTTATATTTTTTTATGCTTTCATTTTTATTAAAAATTGTTTAATTATTTTTAAATTTTAAAATATAAAATTTAAATTTTATTATTAAAATAGAAGAATTATTATTTTAATTTTTTTTAAAAAATAAATTTATTTGAGCTTAAATAGGGATGTAAATGAACCAAGCAGCTCATGAGCTTTTCGAGGTTCGGCTCGATAAAAGCTCGGCTTGATTCGGCTCAATTTCTAAATGAGCCAAATTCAAGTTCGAATTTTAAGTTTGTTTAATAAATGAGCCGAGCTCGAGCTTAGTAGTATTTGACTCGAGCTCAAATTCGAAATCGGCTCGCGAGCTGGCTCGTTGAACAGGTTCATGAGCGAGCTCGTTTATAGGCTCATTTACAAAAATATTTATATTAATTATTATAATTTTATAATATTATAAATATATTTATTTTGTTTATAATTATTTTTAAAATAACATATTCTTTAAAAATATGATATAAACAATATATAAAATATATTTATAATTATATAGTTATTTATGCTTTAGATTTATTTTTTTTAAAAAATAAGTTAATTTTTATATAAGAATAAATTTAGAATATTGAATAATAAATACATAAAAATTATTGTAAACTATTTTATCTATATTAAATTATTAAAAAAATTAAAATTACATACTTTTGACGTTAGTGTGATTTGAAATATAAAGCATATCTCTCTCATTCTCTTCCTTCTCTATTAAAAATTTAAACTTTTAAAGATTAAGTTTCAAAATTAACATTAATATATCTAATAATTATTATTACTTTCCTTCTATATGTAGTCTCACTTCTAATCTCTTAATTAGTTTTTTTTTATGTGAACTTTAAACTTTTAAAAGATTAATAGTCAATTTTAATACTAAACTATTTATCCATTATTATTATTCTTCTCTCTCTCTAAATACTTTCTCTTTATGCATCTTTTAAAAATTTCTCTCTCGCAAATCTTTTCCTGCTTAATATTATCGACTTATTTCCTAAAAATTAAATTGTTAATATGTTAAATTTAAATTATAATACTATTGAGTTTAGTTAAGAGTCATGAAATTAGATTATGTGTGTGTGTGTGTATATATATATATATATATATACACATTTATGTAATTGAGTTTATTATAATTATCATTAATATATTGATATTATATAATATATTGTATTTATATTACATAATAGTCTTTTTAATTAAATCATAATACTATTGAGTTTAGTTAGGTGTCATGAGATTAGATTGTGTATGTACATATATACACATGTAATTGAGTTGATTATAATTATAATTAATATATTGATATCATATACTATTTTGAATTTATATCATATGGTAATCTTTTTAATTAAGTCCTAATATTATTGAGTTTAGTTAATAGTCATGAAATTAGATTAAGCATATGCATAATGTAAAAATGATTTTTAATCAAATGTAAACCTTAAAAATTTATAAATATAATAATAAATATGATAAAATTTTAATTATACGTTATATTGTGCCATTAGGTTTTTATTGTAGTAAATTATTTATATAAAATAAAAGTAAGTTAAAATTTAAAAATAAAAGTTAATAAATTAAAAAAGAAAAAGCTTTTTTTTTATTGGCTAGCAAGCCAACATGTGGGGCTCAAATGGGCTCTTTAGTATTTTTTTTTAATTTTAAATTTATTTTAAATAAGATTAAATATATTTTAATTATAATTAATTTAATTTTTAATTTACTTTTATTTAAATTAAATTTTATTTTAATATAATAATATTAACGAGCTTTAGTCGAGCTCGAATTCGAGCTTGAGTTTAGTTTATAAATGAGCCGAGTTCGAGCTTGGTTCGTTTATATTATAAATGAGTTTGATACGAGCCGAGCTTGAATCAAGCTCGAGTTTAATATATATGTAACGAGCAGAGTTCGAGCCTGAAAAAAAATATAACGGGCGGAGCTTGAACTATTCAAAGCTCGGCTTGGCTCGGTTTGTTTATACCCCTAAGCTTAAATGTAAAGTTCTAAGTTTATTTGACAAAAATATTTAACATTGGGCTTATTTTGACTTAGAGAAAAAGTTGAGGGGCTGATTTGAGCTTTTCTTCAGAACCCATAAAATGAATGTGAAAGTCAGACTCTTTTGATCACAAAACTAATCCTAGCAAAGCAAAACTCCAAAAAGAGAACAACCAAATTCAAAAAATTAATTGCAAATAAAGGAAATAGAAAAAACCCATAAAATGAATGTGAAAGTCAACTCTCTAGATTCGGCCATGAAGCAATGGCCAGGAAAGGTGGCATTGACAATGCAAATCAACATTAGCATTATAAGGTCAAAGATATTGAAGATGGAAATGACTAATATGCCACTTCTTCTTCCAGAGTGGGATTTGAAGAATGACGTTTTGTGGTCTTGAAGAGAATTAATGAAATTTGAAAGGGAGGCAGAGAAACTGAGAATTTTTTTTTTCCTCTTCAACAACTTCGCTTCTCAATGCACTAGAAAAGAGAATTTCAATTTTGTAATTTATGAATTTTCACGACAACCAAATAGTAAGCTTAAAAAATGAAGAGTTATAGCTTTAAAAGGGGTATGTTGCATTGTTGGGTTCCTAATGAGGGATGGAGGGATTTGTTGAGTTTGTGAATTGTGGCACAGGGTTGGGTTGGGTTTGTGAGAGACAGAAAGGGGAGGCAAATTAATATAAGTCAAGGGTTTTTCTCGAACTTTAATTACGGAAGAATGTCTTTGTTTCAAATTAACTAATAATATCATTTATCATAATAAAATTTTTTAATTTATTATTATAATCTTTATACACACTATTAGACTAAGAAAATAATTAATTATTTACAATATTACTTGACTGAAACAAAAAGACAAACAAGGGTAAATATTTTATTTAGGATGGCAAGAAAATGATTATGCTAGAAGGTATCAAATGTTTTTGCTTCGTAAAGAAAATTAATAATTCAACTATAAAAGAAGACCTTCAAAGACCATAGTTGGGAAAGGTAAATAGCCATTCTCTCTTTAAGTTTTAGAGAGAGAATATCCTCTCTATTTGTTGTTTTATCTATGATTAGAAGCCTTCGTCTTTGCTGATCGTTCGTGGCCTCCAGGCAGGGGAAGGATATTTCCTAGCCCGATGTGGGTTTTCCTCCCCTCTGATGAGTCAAAATGTATATATTTTTGTGTGTTTCTTTTGTTTGAAGATTTAGTGTGACAAAAGTGAGGGATTCAACTGAATCTGTTTGTGTTTGTTTGCACCTTTTGTGGATGGAACGAGTTTGCGTTTGGTCAGTCCTTCGTGTGGGTGTGAGGTTTGGCTCTGGGGATTGAGTTTTAGTTTACTGTATGTGAAGGAGTAAGACATCCCTGAAGGTATAGTGTTTGCCAAAGGTTTATGGCTACTCCCTTTGGCTATAATAGATTAAAAACCATATGGGCTGTACCTCTTCCTCTCTTGTTCTTCCCCATGACCCTTTGAAAGCAGAGAATTGGTAACACCCTGTGTGGTTCATAGACAGTTAAGTTATGGATCTCCTCATTTCTGCCTTGTCAAGCTTATGCTTCATGTTGGCTTTACTCTTATAATTTTGGAGTTTCCAATCTTCTTCTTCCAGCGAATACTGGCCACATTGGAAGGGGTTGCGGATGTTGGTAGCGTGTGATGGCAACCTGCGTTTTTCTCTTGCGTCTGGCTTAGTTTATGGTTTTCATGAGTGTTTAGGCCCTAATTTAGGCTAGGTTGTGTTATTGCTATTCTCTTTGTTCAAGCTTAGATTAGCCTTTTTGGCCTTAGGCATCTATTGAACTCAATATTAATGAATTCCCTTATCTTTTTGAGAAAAAAAAAACAAAAACCACAACCAATGACCAACTATATTTAGTTGTCAATGTTGGAATGTGGTTTAGAAAGGAAACCCAACTCCTCTTAGATAGAAAGCTTATTATATAACTATATAATAAAGCAAAATTCCAAAAGGAACAGTCAATTGGAATTGATTTAGCAATCGTCATTTACAATTTTGTACATTGTGTTTCATCAGCCTTCTACATCCCTTTGAGGGCCAGAGGGTCTTTGCACTTCACATTCCCAATGACTATGCTTCTTTTAATAATAAAATAAAATCAAGATAAAAGAGTGGAAACTGACATTAGATTTGTAAAAAGAGGTTGTGGGAGAGAGCAATGCCCCATATATAATTTAGAAAGATTCATGAGAAGTTGTGCATTATGTGTTGGATTCTTTAAAAGAGAGCACTGTTCCCTTTTGTTGCTTCGAGGAACTTGATACTTGCAAAATTACAAGGAGAAACCCAATAGAATTGGGCAAAAAATTTTCACATTTTTCACGCATTCACTCAACGACTATCATTTGTATTTTCTACTTTGGGCTTCCTAAAATGTGCTACTTGCTAATAGGTCAATTTGTGTACAAAACTGGTGTAAAACCCTAATCCATCCATGTGCCTCTCATCTCCTCTGTTACTCATCTATCAACTAGGGACCCATCGCCTATGCTACTGCGAAGTCCTTGATTATCTGGTGAGCCTTTATCATTCTCAACCACATTTGATCGCGAAGGAGGACTCACAACAATGGCGAGGAAGAAAAGGGAGCTCTATAGAATCAGCTGAAGCTTCAATTACAGGAGCAGAAAGCAACCATGTCACTGCACTTCATCAACCAGCTGATTCAGAGGAGATCTGGGCTGAAGAAACCCATTAGTAATCGTGCCGATGATCATGATGCAATTTGAACTGCAAATATCCCAAAAGCAATTGAAGCTTTTCAAAAAGGTGACCCCAAATTTGCCCAAGATGGAGCAAATGATGCTGCAAATGAGTCAGTTTTATGTGAAGCCAATTTTCATGGGAAATCGTCCCTGACCAAATTCAACAAATTTGTGCATGATACCTCGCCTATTGCTGCTGCCACTGTCCAGCAATTGCTTTGATATATACAACTGTTTATCTTTTTTCCTTGATGAACACCAATTAAGTAATAAAATATTGTTTGCAATAAATCACTCTCTTAGGGCCTTTGAATTTCATTTGGGTTTCTTTTTACTTAAATTTTGGAAAAAAATCTTGTATAATAGCAACTTACATCAAATCAGACTAGTAGAAGTAGTGAGAGAAGGAGAAAGTTGATATGGTACCGTTTAATTCTTTCTTCTTATTCTTTTTTGTTTCTCCCTTTTCTTCTCCTTTTGCAGTTCAATTCTTCTTTAATTCGTATCAGTTGGCATCAGAGATGATGGTCTTGGCCATGGGTTTTGCAGCTAGTTCTTTCTTTCTCTTCCTCATGATGGTCTTGGCCATGGGTTTTGCAGCTAGTTCTTTCTTTCTCTTCCTCCTTTCTTGATCTAGGGTTTTGCCTTCTCTGCTCTCTTCCATTAATTCTTGTTCCTAAATTTTCTTTCCATTTTTTCTCTATGATTTTTTAAAGCCATGGCGGAGGAAATTTGTTTTCAAGAATGGAAAAAAGAAATTGCAGCAGTGATCTTGCAATGGGGGCATCGTCATGAAGCCCAACTACAACGTATAATAAGTGAACTCAAATCTTTAATGTAAAGTTAAGTCATTAGAGTATAGAGTTGGAAGAAAATTGTAGTGGGTCAAAATTTAGTGGTGAGAAGGATGGGGTTGTGGTAACCATTTTAGATGGTGATTTGGAGGAAAATGAGATTTCTTTTAGTGGAAAGAGCGTAGAGAATACTGATGAAGATGATAATTATGTAAAAGAAGCACCTAATGGTTCTACTGGTTCTGAGGTAGTGAGTAGTAAGAGTGAAGGGAATCTTGATGACTTTGATCATGTTGGTGATTATTGTGATGGTGTTGTTGATAGAGAAACTTTTGGGATTGAGGAAGTAGACAATGAGGAGCATATACAGATCCATTAGAAAAGGAATCCGAGCCTATGAAGATCATGAAGTTGTGAAGATTCTTGCAAGTTCCATTTCAGGAATGCCTTCTATTACTTTCTCTTTACAAGCAGAGAGAGAGTTCCAAAATGAGTTGCAAATTCCTAGTGGGTTAAGATCTCCTTTACTGGTTACTTTGTTGGGCTACTATTTTCAAAAGAATAAGTGCTTGCTTATCTATGAGTATATGCCAAAAAAAAGTTTGCAAGAATTGCTATTTGGTGATGGGCATTTGAGCCTAAGTTGGAAAAGAAGGTTTAGTGTTATTCTTGATATTGTAAAAGCACTTCACCTTGAATGTGATCCACCAGTGGTTCATAAGGATATAAAGCCAAGCAATGTTTTGCTTGACTTTTATTTCAGAGCCAAGAGAATTAAGATGGAGGGTGAGTTTGGATTGAATTTGTTTTGCCAAGACTTAGGAAGGAGTTAAGAACTATGGAAGAGTCAGGAGCTTTTTGGAAACTTGACCTTAGATGCTCTAGCAATTGGTATTCCCGTGAAGACTAGTCAAGATGTAGATTTTGCCCTTATTTTACAAGCTTCTTTTTCTTCCGAAAATAGTACATGTTATAATATTAGAGCTTTGAATGTGAATTTTTTCAATTACAATGCGAACACTATGAGCGAGAGTGATGTTAAGGCAGAGAATGGGAAAGGGAAGGAAGCCTCTGGTGTGGATATTGGTGGTGATGATTTGGATTGTAAGTTTCTGCCTTATGATGATGAGCCTGTCATTGAGCCAAGTCTTCCACTTAAATTCACATTTGGAACTAAAGAACAAGCTCTGGTGGAGAAATAAGAAGATGAGAAAGAATTAGAGGAACTTTGGGCTGAAATGAGCCTTGCTCTTTGTGCAGACGATGTTGATGAAGATGCAGTGGTAGTTGGGTATGCAGCTCTTGAATTCAGAAGAAGAGAGGTCTTTCTGTTAGTATTATGCTCTAGAGTATATCATTTAGTATGTATCTAGTACATATTTTATTAATAAAAGACAATTTCACTTTTCTGTTTACATAATGTATTTATGTGTAATAGAAAAGGTCCATTGATATTTTATTAGAAATTCTATTATTAAGTTGTTAAGAATATGAGTGACAGTATTTCTAGCACAAAGTATCATAAATCAGTTCACAATCGATGATACTTCACATATGACATGACTTATCCAGAAAGATTGTAATCATGTTTATTCCTAAGGTATTTATATGAGATATAAATAAGATGGAGTGGTGAGTATCATGCCATATAACAAACATGATAGGCACTTATACATGATAAGTAGGCCGAACCAGTGATGCATATGACAAGCACATGGAGTTTACTCTTGTCAATGCATTGTCATATATCATATCAGTGCATATGGGCATGTGTTGGCTCCTACTAGTTATATATGGAGATAGGTGTTGATCAAGATGAAATCTGTTACCCTAAGTAAATAGGGATAAAATCCTATGTTCATTTAATTGTTCTTGAAGTTTTAAGTTCTTGGCCAGGATAAACAGATTTAGTCAGAAAAGAGTTTCTGATAGGAAAATCTTATTAATCAAGAACTGAAATTAAAAGAGAACATAATGTTCATAGCAAATGGGGTTTGACATAAATCATGACTCCAGCTCGAATTGGGATTTTGTATCAGAGAGATTCTAGTGCATGGTAACATATGATTAAAGGTTCATTTAAGGTATTCCTTATTACTGATTGGGTGGCTATGACATGCTATGCTAGGTGTCAACCATGGTCTATGAGATGCCTAAAATGATTTAGAAAAATCATTCATGGTAAGAAAGAGTTCTGATGATATTGAGAGTTGATATCATATCTCATTGCCAATTAGTGATGAGCCTAGTGAGTTACACACATACACAAGTTAATCACCAAGTTAAATGTAATTTAATTAATTAATTAAAGAGTTTAATTAATTAATTAAATAGGTTTGGTTTGTAATAAGATTAAAAAGTCCCTAGCATGGGTTGAAACCAAATCTAGGTTATTGGATATATAGTATAAGTTAAATTTATATTTAAAGTGTTTAAATATGAATTTAATTGTGAGAAATTAATTAATGGGGATTAATTAATTGATTTATATTTGATATAAATTGATTAGAAGAGGAGAAATAATGATTTTAGGTTGAGAACTCAAAATTATTACATAAGGGTAATTTGGTCATTTCACATGGTGGCATGTGGCACCATGAGATGGTGACACATGGCATCATATAAGTTTGCCATTTGTCTTCCTATTATGCAAGGTGATCAAAGTCAAGATTAAGTCTAGCTTTGACACTTGACTTAATGTGATTAGGCCAATTAAAAATAAGATGCAATGTGGTGGTGACATGTGGCATAGGATTTAAGTGACTTAATGACCTAAGTATAAAAGGAAAAGAAAGAAGAAATAAATCATTCTTCTTCTTCTCTAAAAGTGGACGGCACAAAGGGTTCAGCATCTTCTCTCTTCTTTTCTCACTCAATTCAAAGAGAATAATCCAAATTCCTTTGAATTAAAATTGCTAGAAATTATTTCTAGTGTCCTATACACACATACAACCTCTCTAAAGGCAAAAACCCAAATTATAATTGGTTGGCAAAGGCTTGAGAAGTTGATTTGGGGGCTAACCATTGGTGATCTTGGTGTGGACAAGCTAGAGGGACAACACTTGGGATCCTAGGTGCTTTCTAAAGGTGCCAATTGCATCCATAGTTCATCAAAGAGGTTAGTGCTCAAACTCCTCTTTTAAACTAGGGTTTAAATGAATTAATTTGTTAATTCACAATCTTGAATGACATACATAGATCCTAATACATATTAAAAGTATTTTAATATATAATTGAGTATTGAAATTAATTAGGCACATAAGAGATGTGGCATGATACATGAAACCCTAGAAGAAAATTTTTGAAATTCAATGCTCTTATGAACCAATCACTATGCTTTCGCTCCTTCAATTAGTATCAGAGCCACTATATTTGCTATTAGGATTGAATATGATGATTTAATTGTGTGATTGGATCAAATTTGAATTGATCTAAAGCTGTTTGGGTGTCATATGTGTGGCGGCATGCATGTTGGATTCATCAATGGTGGCGGCATCAATGGTACCTCAATGGTGCGCATGGTTATGGGCTCAATTATGCAATTGTTGTATATTTAGAGATCCATAATCAGTCCTATACCTAATTAAATTGTTTAATTAGGAATTTTAATCACATAATTAATTTTTTGAAAATTATTTTCAAGGTATTAAATTTGGAAAGAGTTTCTAAATTTAAATTAGTTTGAATGAGATTCAAATATGAATTTTTAAATTTGTTTGAATGAGATTCAAATCTGAATTTTTTAGTCGAATATGAGATATTCAATTTAATTTTAGTATGTATGTTTTATTTAATTGTTAAATGGTAATATGTATGATGGATGATCATGGACAATAAAAGACCAATGTGATTGGATTTATTTCTTTTATTTTCTTTGGGTTGTAAAATAATTAATTTTATTTTAGTTGCATGTATTATAAGTGTTGTAATAATTTGAATTGTAATTTTATTTATTTGAGGACATTAAAGTCCATGGTCTTATAAATTCGCCTTGGTATGCTAAGGATTACAATGTAAGTGGATTGCAAGAAGATCAAGGAGGTCAAGAGCATTGGTGGGACCAGTGGGAGAAAATCAAGATCAAGTATTGATTATGTACTCCTTCAGCAACTCTTGTAAAATGAATGAATGAAATGCACCTAGGAATGCCCTGATTCAATTCTTGGTGGCTCAGAATTAAATCCCTTAGAAAGTCCATGATCATATCATATTATTTGTTTATCCATGTATGCATGAGATGTGTGGGAATGTATGCAAGTATATGATATATGCATACCAATTGGATAATGTGCAAAGTGAGGCCATAATAGTAATTAAGCCGACCACTAAATCTTCCAAACAAATGATTAAGTTGGAAATGGTATAATTAAAGTAATTATATCATGGGCCCTCCAATGAGGCAATTATTTTAAGAAATTTTAAATACTTGCATGTGATGGATTTAATTTAAGAGATTTTCTTAAAGATAATCGTTAAGCATGAGATATTGTAAATATGTAAATAGTTGATGGCCAATAATAGATGTGCCTGAGGACATTAAATTTATTTGCATATTTACTGGCTCAATGGGATCAACTTAACTAATGCAAGTTAAATCAATAATGGATGTGCCTGAGATTTTGAGCATTAGGGGCTAGATAAATGATTGAACCTCACATGAGATGTGATGGGCAAGGAGTTGCTCACTTATAGTTTATTGTAATTCCAATAATGGATGTGCCTGAGGATGATCAATAAGACTATAAGAATTCAATCACCCACTAGAAATCCATCCAACTAGGATTTCCTTTTCCTACTTTGGAAGTGTAGGATTTGCCAAGTTAGTGGGAGGACCAATTTGATTAAAAGATCATAATCATTTTGGTTAATTACTTGACACATTTACTAATTAATCTAGTTATTTTATGCAGTTAATTTTCTGATAATAATGAGCACATAACAACCACCACCATCCAATATCCTTGTGAGCATACTTGATCACAATAGGTTGACGGGACCTAATCTTTCTGATTGGCTAATAAATTTAAAACTTGTCCTGAACCTAGAACGTATTGGATATGTTCTAGACTCAAAGGTTCTTGGTCCCTTACCTCCAGAGGCCACTCAAGAAGAACATGATACTTTGGACAAATGGAAGGAGCATGATATGAAAGCCAAATGTTATATGTTTGCTTCTATGAGTAATGAGTTACAGAAGCAGCATGAGAACATGCAAAATGCAAGTGAGATCCTCCTTCACCTGCAAGAGTTGTATGGTGAGCATAGCAGGAATGCTAGATATGAGATATCTAGGCAGCTATTTCGAATGAGGATGTCTGAGGAATAGAATATTGGGGATCATGTCCACAAGATGATTAAGCTTATAGAGCAGCTGGAACATCTTGACTTTAACATAGATTTTCAAGTGTAGATGGATTTGATCCTTCAGTCCCTACCTGAGTCATTTGGGAATTTTGTGACAAATTTCTATATGACTAAGCAGGAATACACCTTGGCTGGTTTGCTTAACATGCTTGTTATTGCCCAAAAGAATATGTCGGGCAATAAAGGAAAAGAGGTAGCTTTGATTGCATCTTCTTCTGCTGGAAAATCCAACATGTAACACCCCTATGTTCGGTAGTACGTTCTACTGCTCCGGTGACCAGTGTTGTCCGGATAGCTAGGATGCCTAGAACTACACTTAAATATGGGTGAGGAGACATAAAATAATGAAATACAAGAAAAGAAAATACAAGAAAAACAAAGGAAAAATAATAGCAATGAAATGTAACCAAGTTAAACGAGCCAAAATTCATAGCGATGGGTGACCGCACCGGAAAGTTGCGGCGTGGACCGTTGACTAGTCCTGGACCGCGGGGAATCCTGAAAAATATTTTTATGACTTAAATAAACATCTATTGAAGTATAAATGTCATTAGAAATATCAAAGAAAAATTAATTAATTAGTACAAAGAAAAATGAGAAATCGAGAAAACGACAAAACTCGGTGTTATCGAAAAATTGGGAATGCAACCCGAATAGGGGCATTGTGGTCAATTGACATCCCGAGTTGCCTTTTGACCTAAATGTCCATTAAAAATAAATAATATTACACTTTGAAAATATCATGAAAAATTAAAATGGTGGTACATAATCTAAATAGTAAAAGAAAAGAGGTTAAATATGGGAAATTGAAAATTTTGGATTAAACAAATCATAAACTCACCTTAGTGCTCCACTAACTTCAGCATTTGGACACCTAAAGGGACACTTGGGAGGTGCAGCACTCATCTTCAACCTTAGGAAGAGAACCAGCCGAAACTCCTTTGGGAAAAACTTCCATGGCCGTCCACACTCCAAGCTCAAGTTCACCATGTTCTAGCCACTTTTTCCACTAGATTCCTTCATTAACTTTGCTCCTCACCTTACAAGGAAGAGTTTCATAGCAATTTTAAGAAGTTTAGTGAGGTTTTGATCAAGCTTCAAAAGTGGTAAGTGAGTGTTTTTAATTCTTGTTTCATTAAAAATGTAACCAAGGTTGTGGGTAGTTGATTTATGGAAGAATTTTTGATGTTGATGATTGAATGGTGATACACCATTTTGGTAGCCATGGAAACTCACTATTGTAGCTTGTTTTTACTTGTTTATGGTTGTTTAAGATATTGGTATAAGTGTTTATGTATATAGAAATAATTTGGATAATGTATACTAAGTGTATGTATGATAGTGCACTTGGTTTTGGAAGCTTGGAAGCTATTTGAAGGAGATGTGCAAATCGGCAACTTTAAAGTATAGTTTAAAATGTGTTGTTTCATGGTTTGGTTTATTAAATTATGTTGTTATTGATGGCAGCATGGATATGTGTATAATGGTTTGGAATTGGGTATGTAAATGGGGTATGTTTATGTGGTTAAATGGTGTAAATGGACTTTGGAAAATTTTGTGTTATAGTGTGCATGTTGAGAATAGTTAAAAGCTGTCCAAAATGACCAAAAATGTGTTGTTAAATGTGTTAATGGTAAGGTACAAATCAGAATTGGCATGAAGGAAGTAATTTGGTGAGTGTTGAATATGTAATTGGTAAGTGATGAGGAGTGTGTAGTAGGACAGTGTATGTTTTGGCTTAGAACCTTAAGTGTGTGACTCCAATTGGTATGAGACCAATTGGAGGTGAAACTAGGCACAAAATGTGCCAACTTTCATGAAGGAAGCTTACTTAAATTCTGCCTAGAAGGTGACTTGAAAAATAACCAAATCCGGATTAGTGACTTGAAAGCTTGAAAATTGACTATTTGGGCAGCAGTTAGTATTTTGACCATAACTTACTCAAAACAGGTCCAATTGACCTGAAATTTTTACCATGAATAGTTTAGACATAGGTATACAATTCTTATGAAGACACCAAAGCCCAAAAATAGCCAGAACCAAGCCAAATAGCTTGTACAAGTTCAGGTCCAAAAACTGGCCGAACCAAAAGTGACCTAAAAATGACCTAAAGTTACCATTATGGTACATTCTGTCTAGTATTGGTAAATTGACCATAACTTGGTCTACACAACTCAGAATGACCTAAAATTTTTTCCCGCTTGCAATAAGACATAGACCTACAAGTTTGTAGTTTGGACCGAAACCCGAAAACTGAGGGAACTAGATCATCCGGCTAGGTCAAATTAGTATACCAAAATCCGGCAAATTGCAATAAAATGCAATATACTTGAAAGTGAATTTGGTAACATATACCAACACTAAAGGGCTATAAAATGTGACATATCGGTAACATTAAACCTAATTCACTTAGAGTGCATCGAGGGTCAACATTTTAGGTTGACTAAGGAAAATAATAGAATTCAATAAATTAATTATTAAGCCTTATTGTTAGAGACAGTTTAATTGAGTATTTAAACACTTCAAATTGTGTGTTTCAGTTAGCAAAGACTCAGGGAAGGGGAAGGAAACACTGAGTCAGGGCCAAGAGACATTTATCAGAGGTTTGTGCACAACAGTTGTTTCTTTTGAATTTTCAATTGAAATAAATTATGACAATTTGTCTGTTATTGTTTAAATTGTGAAAAATTGTTTGAATTATAGTTGATGGATACTTATTGTTTGAAAAACATTGTAAATGGTTTGAAACCACAGCTATCATGTATATTGATTGAATTCCTCACTAGTTTGTCTAGTGGGACGAATTGACTTTGAATTCCCTCTCTGGTTGAAGTGTTGAGGTGTGTGCCTGTTGAGGACGAATAGGATGAGTACTCATATTATTGCTAGCTAACTATGTTATTCCTCATTAGCCATCGGCTTTTGGGACGAATTGAACTTTGGAACATGATTAAACTGTGTGTGTGATTTATTGATATTTATTGTGATATTGTGAAATGGAGTTTAAATTCTTTATGACATTCATTTTCTTTGAATTTAACTATGGTTTTAAGTATCCACTATTTATATGACTTATGATTTATGATTTAAAGTTGTATTTTGTTAATGTTGTGCACCACTGAGACATTGGCTCAACGATAGCTTTTCATTGCTGTCGCAGGTAGATAGACTGACAAGGTAGCAGACTAGGCTGCTAGTGCTACATTGAGAGTTCATCAGGTATATTGAGTATACCATATCTTGCATTTTGTATTGTAATGTATGTTCACTATATGTATATATTGTTCATGGTTTTGAGCAGTTGTAAATTAAAATTGTACATTGAAGTTGTAAATTAAATTTGTAAATTATTTTGGCTTGTAAATATTGTGATATATTTCTTTTATCTCAGCTTTTGAAAACACTGGAAAATTATTATGGATTTGAGTTGACAAATGTTGAGAAACTTATTGTGTTGATTGGATATTGGAGTTTGGGGATTGAACAAAATATTGGAAGTGCTTTTTACAGGTTTTTGAAGAACTGTTTTATTCAAAATACAGATGGCACTCTGCCAAAATTTTTACAGAAATTATTAATACTTCAAATGTGTTATCTGGTTTCACTTCAGTTAAAATTTTTTTTTAACACCTGTAAATAGTGCTCACCACTGTAAAAAGAAGTAAGAAAAGGTTTAAAATCCCTTGTAGTGTATTTAATGGGTTATCAGTAGACGAAGTTGGTAATTCATTAGGTATACTACGGGATCATATTATGCCTTACGGAGGGGTAGGGTGTGACACAACAAGAAGAAGGGCAATAAGAAAAAGAAACCTCAAGTTCCAGGACCTTCCAAGAAGATAGCCAAATAGAAAGCGAAGTCCAAAGCTGATGGATGCAAAGGAAAGTGTTTCCACTGCTAGAAGGATAGGCACTTGAAAAGGAACTGCCCAGAGTATCTTGCTTCTTTGAAGGACAAGAAGGATAGACATTTAGAAGGTATGTTTATATCTTGTTATTTAGATTCTGATGATACTCATAGTTCATCTATAGCTTGAGTTTTAGATACTGGTGCTAGTTCTCACATTTCTTATGATATGCAGGAACTAGCAAACAGTAGCAGCTTGTAGTAACGAGATATTAGACTCTGGGTTGGCAATGGCTTAACTGTTGAAGCTTTAGCCATAGGATCTAAATCTTTATACATATGTGGACATGTTTTGTATTTAAATAAAGTTCTGCATGTACCTGATGCTTTTAAGAACATCATTTCTATATCTAGTTTGACTAGAGATGGTTATGAATTTCAGTTCATAAATGATGTTTGCAATATTTATTTTAAAAATAAATATGTTGGTTCAGGTTATATGCATGATGGACTTTATTATTTAGATAATAATGTTAAATACAATTCTAATGCAAGCAATCTAAATGAATGTAATGCCATGATGAAAATCAACTCAAGTTCAAAATATATTTGGCACTTAAGATTAGGTCATGTTGCAGAAGATAAGATTACAAAGCTAGAGAAAATGGGGATTTATCCTCATTAGGTTCTGAACCTACTCCAATTTGTGAATCCTACCTTCAGGGCAAAATGACTAGATCACCCTTTGTTGAACAAGGAATAAGAGCTGAAAATATTTTGGAGCTAATACATAGTGATGTATATGGTCCATTTAAGGAAATGGCTAGAGGCAGTTTTCATTACTTTATTACCTTTACTGATGATAAATCAAGGTTTGGGTATTTGTATTTGATAAAATAGAAACATGAATCCTTTGAAAAGTTCAAAGAATTTAAATCTAATGTAGAAAATCAAACAGAAAAAAGTATTAAAACTCTTCGATCAGATCGTGGAGGTGAATACTTAAGTACTGAATTTGATGAATACTTGAAAGAGCACGGCATTGTTTCCCAGCTGACTCCTCTAGGAATGCCACAGCTGAATGGTGTATTTGAAAGGAGAAATCATACCCTATTAGATATGGTACGTTGTATGATGAGCTATACTGATATGCCAATCTCCTTTTGGGGATTTGTATTAGAATCAGCTTTGCATATTCTGAATAGGATTCCATTAAAAACAGTTTCTTCCACACCTTATGAGATATGGCATGAACGAAAATCGAGTCTTAAGCATGTTAAAATTTGGGGTTGTCCAGCTTCTATAAAAAAGCTGAACACTGATAAATTAGAAACCAGATAAGAAAAAGGTGGATTTGTTGGATATGCAAAAGAAAGTTTTGGATATAATTTTTATTTGCCTACATCACAAAAGGTTATGGTAAGCAGAGATGCCATATTTCTTGAACAACAGCTTATTTAAGAAGGAGGCAAAGAAAGGCAAATAGAGTTAGAATTGGAGAATTCTGACCAACCAACAGATCAAATGGATATAGATCCATCTAGTCAACCTAAACCTATTGATGAAACATCTATAGTAATTCCTCGCAGATCAACCAGGATATCTCACCCACCAGTGAGATATGGTTTTCTTCATGAAGATGAACAAGAGTTGTTTACTCATGAAGAAGTAGATCATGAAGATGATCCTCTTACTTATGAAGAAGCTATATCAGATATAGACTCTTCAAAGTGGATTGAAGCTATGAAATTTGAATTTGATTCCACGCATAAGAATCAAGTTTGGGACCTTATTGACCCACCTAAAGGTATTGTACCTATAGGGAATAAATGGATTTTCAAGAAAAAAATTAGTTCTGATGGAAAGGTAGAGACCTATAAAGTAAGGCTAGTAGCGAAAGGGTTTCGCCAAAGGCAAGGAATCGACTATGAGGAGACTTTCTCTCTTGTTGCCATGCTTAAATCAATTAGGATTCTATTAGCAATAGCTGTATACTATGATTATGAGATTTGGCAGATGGATGTCAAAACAGCTTTTCTTAATGGATACATTGAAGAAAACATTCTCATGGAACAACTTAGGGGTTTTGAATCCCAAGTTGGTTCAAGGGTATGCAAGCTAAAGCGATCCATTTATGGGTTGAAACAAGTTTCAAGGAGTTGGAACATCCGTTTTGATGAAACCATTAAGTCATTTGGTTTTATCAAAAATGTCAATGAACCATGTGTATATAAGAAGGTTAGTGATAGTGCTATCACTTTCCTTGTCTTATATGTGTATGATATTCTGTTGATAGGTAATGACATAGGTATGTTGACTACTGTAAAAGTAAGATTGCCAAATACATTCTCCATGAAAGACTTAGGGGAGGCAACCTATATTCTTGGAATTCTCATCTATAGAGATAGAGCGAAAAGAATAATTGGTTTATCCCAAAATCTATACTTGAAAAAGGTGTTAAAAAGGTTTAACATGCTTGATTCCAAGAGAGGATTGTTACCAGTGAGACATGGTATCCACCTTTCTAAAGAGATGACTCCAAAGACACCTGAAGAAAGAGATAAAATGGCCAGGATTCCATATGCTTCGGCTATTAGAAGTTTGATGTATGCAATAATGTGTACTAGGCCGGATATCGCATATGCTGTTAGTTTGACTAGCAGGTTTCAATCCAATCCAGGTTTGAAACACTGGATAGCTGTCAAGAATATCTTTAAGTACTTAAGAAGAACTACAGATTTATTCTTGATTTATGGAGGTGGTGACTTGCAATTGGATGGTTATACTGATTCTGATTTCCAATCAAATATTGATGATAGAAAGTCTACCTCTGGGTTTGTGTTCATTTGTAATGGAGTTGCAGTCAGTTGGAAGAGTTCCGAACAGAGTATGACTGCTGATTCCACTACAGAGGCCGAGTACATTGTTGCATCAAATGCCGCAAAAGAGGCTGTTTGGATAAGGAACCCCAGTCTCACCAGAAATTCAAACACATAGAAAGGCGCTACCACATTATCAAAGAGATAGTTGGGCAAGGCGATGTAGCCATGCTGAAAAATAGAATTAGCTGAAAATCCAGCTGATCCATTCATGAAGCCTATTTCACAAGCTCAGTTAGACCGACATCTTGAGAAGATGGGTCTAAGATATTGTAATGAATAGCTCTAGTGCTAGTGGAAGATTGTTAGTATTATGCCCTAGAGCATATCATTTAGTATGTATCTAGTATATATTTTATTAATAAAAGGCAATTTCACTTTTCCGTTTACATAATGTATTTATGTGTAATAGAAAAGGTCCATTGATATTTTGTTAGAAATTCTATTCTTAAGTTGTTAAGAATATGAGTGACAGTATTTCTAGCATAAAGTATCATAAATCGGTTCACAATCGAGGATACTTCACACGGGACATGACTTATCTAGAAATATTATAATCATGTTTGTTCCTAAGGTATTTATATGAGATATAAATAAGATGGAGTGGTGAGTCTCATGCCACATAACAAACATGATAGGCACTTATACATGATAAGTAGGCTAAACCAGTGACGCATATGACAAGCACATGGAGTTTACTCTTGTCAATGCATTATCATATATCATATCAGTGCATATAATCTTTAGACCTGAGATAACACAATTATCTTATATATAGGTGGTTTGAGTTTGATACTGCCTTCATACTTGTACTGTGTATGGGTATATGGGCATGTGTTGGCTCCTACTAGTTATATATGGAGATAGGTGTTGATCAAGATGGAGTCTATTACCCTAAGTAAATAGGGATAAAATCCTATGTTCATTTAATTATTCTTGATGTTTTAAGTTCCTGACCAGGACAGACAGATTTAGTCAGAAAAGAGTTTCTGATAGGAAAATCTAATTAATCAAGAACTGGAATTAAAAGAGAATATAATGTTCATAGCAAATAGGGTTTGACATAAACCATGACTCCAGCTCGAATTGGGATTTTGTATCAGAGAGATTCTAGTGCATGGTAACATATGATTAAAGGTTCATTTAAGGTATTTCTTATTACTGATTGGGTGGCCATGACACGCTATGCTAGGTGTCAATCATGGTCTATGAGATGCCAAAAATGATTTAGAGAAATCATTCATGGTAAGAAAGAGTTCTGATGATATTAAGAGTTGATATCATATCTCATTGCCAATTAGTGATGAGCCTAGTGAGTCACACACATACACAAGTTAATCACCAAGTTAAATGTGATTTAATTAATTAATTAAATAGTTTAATTGATTAATTAAATAGGTTTGGTTTGCAATAAGATTGCAAAGTCCCTAGCATAGGTTGAAACCAAATCTAGGTTATTGGATATATAGTATAAGTTAAATTTATATTTAAAGTGTCTAAATATAAATTTAATTGTGAGAAATTAATTAATGGAGATTAATTAATTGATTTATATTTGATATAAATTGATTAGAAGAGGAGAAATAATGATTTTGGGTTGAGAACTCAAAATTATTACATAAGGGTAATTTGATCATTTCACATGGTGACAGGTGGCACCATGAGATGGTAACACATGGCATCATATAAGTTTGCCATTTGTCTTCTTATCATGCAAGGTGATCAAAGTCAAGATTAAGTCTAGCTTGACACTTGGCTTAATGTGATTAGCTTAATTAAAAATAAGAAGCAATGTGGTGGTAACTTGTGGCATAGGGTTTAAGTGACTTAATGACCTAAGTATAAAAGGAAAAGAAAGAAGAAACAAATAATTCTTCTTCTTCTCTAAAAGTGGACGGCACAAAGGGTTCACCATCTTCTCTCTTCTTTTCTCACTCAATTCAAAGAGAATAATCCAAATTACTTTGAATTAAAATTGCTAGAAATTATTTCTAGTGTCCTATACACACATACAACCCCTCTAAAGGCAAAAACCCTAATTATAATTGGTTGACAAAGGCTTGAGAAGCTGATTTGGGGGCTACCCATTGATGATCTTGGTGTGGACAAGCTAGAGGGACAACACTTGGGGTCCTAGGTGCTTTCTAAAGGTGCCAATTGCATTCATAGTGCATCAAAGAGGTTAGTGCTCAAACTCCTCTTTTAAACTAGGGTTTAAATGAATTAATTTATTGATTCACAATCTTGAATGACATACATAGATCCTAATACATATTAAAAGTGTTTTAATATGCAATTGAGCATTGAAATTAATTAGGCACATAAGAGATGTGGCATGATCCATGAAACCCTAGAAGAAATTTTTGAAATTCAATGCTCCTATGAACCAATAACCATGCTTCCACTCCTTCACTTTCATGGCTGCATAATCTCTGAGGAACCTGTTCCTTCCCCAATATGGTATAAAGAACACAGAATTGAATTAGTTCTTAGAATACGAGTCAAGTTTGCTGATGTGAAACTTAAAGACTTTAAGCTGACGTCTTGTAATCCCATAATGGTAAAGGAAAATAAGTATGAAATGAGGCAAAGGCACAAGAAGAAAATATGTTTCCTATCTATGAAGAAGCCAGGCGCGAGAATATGCTAGCAAAACATATCTGCATTCTTCAGAGTTCCTTGAGGACAAAGAACTTTTCAAGGGAAGATATTGATACGATACCGTTTCTACAAGTTACCTGTGGGAGATTAGTTTGGAAGTAGTTATCAATTCTACACATGTAATAGGTTATAATAAGTGTGATTCTTGTATTGAGTACCTGTTCTGAAATCTTGATTAATGAAATGAGATTCTCTCCTTTTGATTGTCTTCTTCTTCTCCCTGAAATTCTCTCTTCTTATTCTTCTTTGTTTCTTCCTTTTCTTCTCCATTTCTAGTTCAGTTCTTCTTTAATTCATATCAAAAGTGTTGGTTTGGGGAGAGAAGGAGAGCTAGGAATGGAGAGGGATTCAAGTAGGTGGCCATGGAAGGGGAAGAGCACAGGCCCCTGCTCTAGATATTCTTATCGCTTAATTTAATAAATTTTGTTTATTTTTTCATTTTTTTTCGCTCACTCTTTTCTTGGTGTGTCTATTCACGTACTTTGTTAAAAATTTCTACTTTTAAAGAGTTGAAGTGTATAATAGATGTTTACGATATTTTTGATAAAAAAACTTTGAACAAAGTGGAGAAAAACTGTCTTTATTCAATTCAAAAAACACACACATTACATTAACTGAGCTCCTTTTAAATAGAGCTTTTGTAACAATAAAAGCGTAAAAGATGGACACCACTAAGTCCTTCCACTACTTAACTACTTAACAAAATCAAATGACAGCTGTTGCATAAGCTAAAGACTAGGACAACCAAAGTTAAAGCACGTGTAAAATAAATAAGAGAAATTAAAAAATTAATTCAACAATCCCTCCCTTAAACTGAAAGTTTGCAAACTATCAGTTTAAAGTGCGTATTCAGAGCATTTTTCTTAGCTTCTGAAATGCAGGCAACTTCAAAGGTTTTGTCAAAATGTCAGCTACTTGGTCTTCACTTCTGCAATAGATGAGATCAAGGACTCCTTCTTTTGTAAGATCCCTTAGAAAGTGAAACCTCACATCTATGTGTTTGCTTCTCCCATGTAGAACGGGATTCTTAGATAGCTTAATTGCTGATCCATTATCACAATATATAGGAGTAGGTCCTTCTTGCTTGTACTGAAGTTCTGCCATAATTTTTCGCAACCAGATTGCTTGACAAGCACATGCTGCAGCAGCTACAAACTCTGCTTCTATTGTTGACAACGTTACAATTGA
This sequence comes from Hevea brasiliensis, assembly GCF_030052815.1. Taxonomy (NCBI): domain Eukaryota; kingdom Viridiplantae; phylum Streptophyta; class Magnoliopsida; order Malpighiales; family Euphorbiaceae; genus Hevea; species Hevea brasiliensis. The sequence continues at coordinate 99,405,445 of NC_079502.1, read as the reverse complement.
TTGCTTCTTTGAAGACCATGAAATTGCTGCTGTCCCCATCATAAACACATAACCAGATGTACTTTTTCTATCATCTAGATCTCCGGCATAATCGCTGTCAGTAAATCCAACTAGACTTGATTCACAATTCCCATAGAACAACCCAAATTTAGAAGTACCTTGCAAGTATCTCAGAATTCTTTTTGCAGCAATAAGATGCATTTCTTTTGGATTTTCCATGTATCTACTTATTTTACTCACAGCATACATAATGTCTGGCCTTGTAGTGGTTACATACATCAAGCTACCAACAATCTGTTTGTAAAGTGTGCTGTCAACACTCTTTCCTGCAGGATCTTTGACAAGTTTCATTCTTGTATCCATTGGAGTACTCGCAGAGTTGCAATTTTTCATTTGAAATCTGTCTAGGACTTCTTCTACGTACTTTTCTTGAGAAATAAAAATGCCACCTGCAGATTGAGTCACTTCTATACCAAGAAAATAACGCATCATTCCAAGATTACTCATATCAAACTCATTCATCATAGACTTTTTAAACTTATCAATCATGCCCTTGTCATTACCAGTGTAAATTAAATCGTCTACATAGAGACAGACCATGACCACCCTCCCATCATTCTCCAATTTCATAAAAAATGTATGTTCATAGGGGCATTTGTGAAAACCTTCTTTCAAGAAATAGGCTTCAATTCGACCATACCAAGCCCGTGGGGCTTGTTTCAAACCATACAATTCCTTTTTTAGTTTATACACTTTATGCTCATGTCCAACCTTAATATAACCAGAGGGTTGATCGATAAATACCTGCTCCTTGAGATCTCCATGTAAGAAAGCGGATTTGACATCCAATTGAAAGATTGGCCATGAATTTTGAGCTGCCAATGCAATTACCATTCTGATTGTGTCATGCCTTGCAACTGGAGCAAAAACTTCAGTATAATCAATCCCAAACTCCTGCTTGTAGCCTTTAGCTACTAAGCGCGCTTTAAGTTTATCAACTTCTCCTCTCTCGTTTAGCTTTGTTTTGTAAACCCACTTCACTCCGATGGATTTTTGGCCTTTTGGAAGTTCAACTAACTCCCAAGTATTATTTTTTTCAATGGCTGCAATCTCATTATCCATTGCCTTCCTCCATTTTGACTCTTTGACAGCATGTTCAAAAGTTACAGGATCACAATCTGCATACAAAGCAAAGTGACTGACCAAATCCTCATTAAAATTAACTCCAGTTACCTCATAGTCCTTCATCCATGCAGGCCTTTTTCGAGTGCGAGTAGATTCAGTTGATTCAGCTTATGCACTTGTTATTGTTGGTAGAATTTCAGAACTTGTTGGAGTTTCTTCACCAGTTGGAGCAATGTTTGATGAACTTTCAGTTGGCTGCACCTCTTCTTCAACTTCTTTGTCAAAAATAATTGGAGTTGGCTGCTGCCCACTCCAATCCCAAGTATTTTCTTCGTCAAAAACAACGTCTCTGTGGGTCACTATCTTTTCTGTCAACGGGTTGAACAACTTGTATGCTTTCGATGTGTCACTAACACCAAGAAACACACATTTTTCACTCCTATCGTCAAGTTTCTTTCTTTTTTCATCTGGAACACGTGCAAAAGCAATACAACCAAAAATTCGAAAGTAATAAGAATGGTTCTGTTTTTCCTCTCCGATACACCATTTTGTTGTGGTGTATAAGCAGTTGTTAGCTCTCTTCGTATGCCATGGGCTTGACAAAAAACTTCAAATTCTTTCGAGCAATATTCTCCACCGTGATCAGTGCGAAGAGTTTTGATTGTCTTTCCAGCCTCATTTTCTACACGCGCCTTGAAACTTTTAGATGCACCAAAAGCTTCTGACTTTTCCTGTAGAAAATAAACCCATGTTTTCCTACTGTAATCATCAATGAAAGTAATTAGATATCTTTTACCTCCATTTGAAGATGGTTTTATTGGTCCACAAATGTCAGAGTGAATCAGCTCCAAAACATTCTTTGCTCTCCATGATTTTCCTTGAGGGAATTTAGAACGATGTTGTTTACCAACAACACATTCTTCACAGACTTTAGAAGGAGCAACAATTTGAGGAAGTCCAGTCACCATGTTTTTCTGTTGGAGAGTCTTTAGTCCGCCAAAACTCAGGTGACTATAGCGAAAATGCCATAGCCAAGAAGGATCTTTCACTTCAACCATCAAGCAAGAATGAATACTTTCAATCTTCAAAGGGAACAACCTGTTTGAATTCATTAGAACTATAGCAATAGCTCCTCTCTTAGGGTCATATATCTCACAGGCACCATTTTTCAAAGTGATTACATAACCCTTTTCTTGCAATTGTCCCGCACTTAATAAATTGCTTTTTAAGTTAGGAACATAAAGTACATTAGCAATTGTTTCAACAAAACCATTCTTGGTTCTAATCTTAACATCACCCTTTCCCAACACATTCACAGTAGAACAATCACCAAAACGTACTGTAGAATGAAAATCTTCATTTAAATGAGAAAAGAATGACTTACTTCCACACATGTGGTTGCTGCAGCCTGTATCCACATACCAAATATCTGACTCAGATTTTTCATTTGCTTGAATAGCCATCAACAAAGTTTCTTCTTCATTATTTTCAGCAAAATTTGATTTCTCTCCCTTTTCTTTGTCATTGGATAGTTTCGCATTTATTATCTGTAACAGTAATGACCAAACTTATGACATCTGAAGCACTCAATTTTTGATTTGTCAAATTGTTGATCTAGACCTCTACTTCTGTTTTGATCATCATCACCTTTAGAATTAAAATGCCTGCTGGTGTTTCCATTGCCTCGACCTCCCCTTCCTCTTCCTCTACCTCTACCTCTACCCCTCCCTCTTGAATTTTAGGAATGAATAAAGGTAGAGGCCTTCAAAGCTTGCTCCTCTGTGATAGAACTTCGGTTCATTTTCTGCTCATGGACTAGCAAGGAGCTTTGTAATTCATCAAGAGAAAGCACATCGATGTCCTTTGATTCTTCAATTGAGTAGACAACATAATCAAATTTCGGAGTCAGAGTACGCAGAATCTTCTCTACAATGGCCACATCTTCCATTTTTTCACCATGAAACCTCATTTTATTACTTATCTCCATGGTTCTTGCAATATAACTAGTAATGGACTCACCATCCTTCATTTGTAGGATTTCAAAATCCCGTTTCAAGGCTTGAAGCTGTGCTCGCTTTACTCTTGTTGAACCTGCATATTTCTTTTTCATTGAGTCCCAAATTTGTTTGGAAGTATCTTTGCATATGATAGTTTCCAAAATGGAACGATCAATGGCTTGGAACAAGTAATTCTTTGCTTTGAAATCCTTCAATTTCAGCCCTTCAATTTCTGTTTTCTGCACATCCGTTAGAGTTGCTCCATCTGCTGATTCTGGAATTCCAATCAAACGATTTGCGGTACTCCTTCGATCTCGAGAAAATTTTCCATCAACATGCTCCAATGATCATAGTGACCATCAAAACGAGGAATCGCTGCCTGCACAAAATTAGAATCTGAAGCCATGGAAAAAATAAAGCTGCTGCTTTAGTTTTGTTTTCTCTCCAAACTCACGTGTTTCACTTTTTAAGCACTCTTTTCTACCCTTTTTGACCAGGGCTCTGATACCACTGATAAAAAAACTTTGAACAAAGTGGAGAAAAACTGTCTTTATTCAATTCAAAAACACACACATTACATTAACTGAGTTCCTTTTAAATAGAGCTTTTGTAACAATAAAAGCGTAAAAGATGGACACCACTAAGTCCTTCCACTACTTAACTACTTAACAAAATCAAATGACAGCTATTGCATAAGCTAAAGACTAGGACAACCAAAGTTAAAGCACGTGTAAAATAAATAAGAGAAATTAAAAAATTAATCCAACAATTTTTTTAATAAAATTCAGGAATAGAATAATATATTCGGCCAATATATATATTATATGTCTTTGCTTAATTTCATCTTTGGAAGTTGATTATGATTTAATTATGTTAAAATTATAGCATCCAATGGGTATTTAAATGGTTATTTAGTGAAGCCAATGTATTTTTTTTTTCAACCATGCTAAAAATCCAAATGCCAAATCTTGCTGTTTGGACTCATATGTATATGTATTGGTGCCATTGTTACCATTGTTTTCCCCTTTATATGCTTATTAGATGATACATTCCATAGCAGTATTTTCCATTTAATTAATATGAATAGAAGTTATCAAATACCAAATTAATTTCACATATTATAATATATTCGCTGTATAAAGGTGCACAGAACCATACTCTGCTTCAATATTTAAAAATTATTTCATGAGCTTTAGTCGTAAAAATTGAATTTAAAATAATATGCTCTCAAATTTAAAATTTTAGGCAACAAATCTCAATAATTAACCCAGTTAGAAAGTGGATTTGTTCATTATCTTCATCATAATTACATTCTAAATTCTGGAAATAAACTATAACCCCTTAATTTGAAAATTAAAATTTCATAAAAATTTAATCAAAGAAAAAATTTGAATTCTTTTTAATTTTAAAAAAATAAAAATCAAATATAATTGTGTGAAAAATTAATTAAAATTTTTTCTTACAAATAATTTATTGTTTCTTTTAAATCGTCTATTTTTGAAATCTTTAAAAAATTATGAAAATAAGTTTAATCGATATATACTCTATAAGAAAAATAACAAAAACTCTAATTAACAAAATGCAAAAAGTACCCTATCCTTGAAATCAGCATTTTTTTTTTATTAGTGTTGTTCAATCTGTCCAATTTTTAAAAATCCTTTTAAAATCGGCAGCAAGATATAGGCGAAAGATTTCACATCTAAATGCACTTCATTGCTTGCATCCCTCATAATCACAATCACACTCATATGCACTCCCTGACTTTGATTTATAGTTGATTAACGGTAAATTTTAACACGAGGACTATTTTCTTAACAGAAACTTATAATCTCATGAACTAACTTATTTTTCATTAAAAATAAAGGGACTAAACTCTATTTATTATCATATTAATTATAAAAAACCATTATTTTTATAATGCCTAATGGTGACTTAAGTGATACTGAAAGATTGGAAACAATCAAGATGTTCATCACTACCACTATAATTTGATTTTATGTAAGATAATAAAGAAAACACTTGCAATGATTGAATTAATGGTTTCATGTTCACACTATTTTGGAACATGGTGCCACTAATTTCCCTCAACTTAATTTCAAATGTAACAGAAATAAAGATCAACAACTCTACAAACATCGGCATAGCTTGCAGTCATACAGATGATATTTTGCCTAATAATATTTAATTTCAATTTCCTATGTTTTTCTTCCTTTACATCCTCTGTAGTTTCTTTCCAAAAGTTTTCACAAACCAATCATGTTTTCTTTTGATGACCTCATTCCCAGCAACCACTCCAACTATCAAGCCACCTACATAACCCATCAACACTATCATCCAATTAAATTTAAAAAAAGATCCAAAGCCCGAGTCTTCATCTTCTGTGAAAGTGGAGGGAGTTGATGTAAAAGTTTTAGATCCACATTTATTCTCCAAAAAAGCTCCACACAATCCTGAGTTCCCTTTATATGAGCTGCTATCAAATGTGTCAAATTGTTTTCCTTGTGGTACAGGACCTGAAAGATGGTTCCAAGACACATTGAAAGATGAGAGGGAAGTGAGTTCAGATAATTGCAAAGGAACCTGTCCTGAGAGCTGGTTGCTAGAGAGATCCAAGCTTTCCAATTCTTTCATGTTTGCCAAAGATGATGGGATATGTCCAATAAGCATGTTGTTGGAAAGGTTAAGCACATGAAGTGCTGTAAGATTTCCAATGGCATTTGGAATCGCCCCTTCAAATCTATTACATGAGAAATCAATGGCGGTCAAAGTGCTTGGAATTTTAAAATATTCTAATTCCAAACCTTTGTTATTCATGGTTATATAGTAAGCATAGTTGTCATATGAAAAATATGGAAATTGGAGAATTCCTCCCATATATGTCATGTGGCTTTCGTCTATAATCTTCATGGCATTCCACATTCGAAAGTATGTAGTTGGCAGATATCCAGTTAGTGTATTCTGAGATAGGTCAATGATTTGAAGCTTAGAGAACTTACCAGTTCCAACTTTCCTTAATGCACCATAAAAGCCATTGGATCTCAAAATGAGGACTTTCAACTTCGGAAGATTTCCTAACCAAGAAGGGAAACTATCATTTAATTGATTTTCACCGAAGTCGATAAACTCTAACATTGAACAATTGGCTAGTGATCTTGGCAGTTGCCCTTGCAATCTATTTCGGCCCAATTTGATAAATCTCAAATTGCATTTACTTCTCCATGCCGGGGAAATACTTCCATCAAAGTAATTTGTGGACCACGTTGGAACTGAGAGCAGTGATCCTTGTAGCATATTAGACTGAATGTCTAAAACGATTAGATGAGCCCATTGAAGAAAAACCGGACCTCCGTCAAAACCTTTTAAGAAGTTGTGGGAAAGGTTCATATACTGTAATGAATTTCTACTCATGTTCCACAGCCATGAAGGTATTGGGCCTTGGATGTTGTTTGAGGAAAGGTCTAGGAACTTCAACTCATGTTGATTGTGTAAGAAATGGGGGAACTCGCTAAGGTTGCAAGAAGCCAATCCTAAATTAGTAAAATTAGGAATGATGGCATTTGTGTTGCTTTCTGTGAGCAACCATAAGTTGTTGTATGATAACATCAAAATCCTCAACTTTTTGAGTTGAAAGAAGATATTCACATCCACAACACCAGATAAATTATTTGAATGGAAGCTAAGAGTTTGAAGATTCTTGAGGTTGGAGAGAGTTCTTGGAATGGAGCCTTGCAATTTGTTTGATGAAAGTTCTAACGTGACTACTTTAGAATGAGCGTCAGTTTGAGATGGGATTTGACCTGATAATTGATTAAAACTCAAAATTAAGTATTCAATGCTTGATCCGTAAATGAGGCATGATGGGATTTGACCATTGAAATGATTACTGTCTAAATATAAATTAACAAGCATGGTTAGGTTCATAAGCCAAGAAGGGATTGGACCAGCAAGTTGATTATAGCTCAATTCTAGATATGAAAGTCGAGTTAGGTTCTTAAGCCAAGATGGGAAGAAACCACTTAATTCAACGTGAAAGAGAGCGAGGTAATTGAGATCTGACAGTTTACCGATCCAAGACAAGGAAGAAGGAGTTGGAGCCCCAAAATTATTATCTGAGGGATCGAGAATGGTGAGCTTGGTAAGGTTACCGAGGGAGGAAGGGAGCTGCCCGGTGAAATTGCAAGAGTAGAACTCCAGATCTTCCAAGTAGGCAAGGTTTCCAATAGAGGAAGGTAATTCTCCAACAAAATTCGTTTCATAAAGGATCAATGATTTAAGGAGACTCCTCAATTGGAAAGGAGGCAAATAACCTTTGAGGTCCTGGTTTTCACTTATATCAAGTATCTTTAGGTTTGGAAGCTGAAAAATGCCAATCGGGAATTCACCTTGCAATATGCAACCACTGAGACGGAGAGATTCCAAAGATGAAAAATTTGTCAAGATGTCAGGTACCGTTGAAGAAATGTTCACTCCTGAGAGATGAAGTTCCTTCAAATTGGTGAATTTTTGAACTAGATCTCTGAGACTAGGCTTATGGAGATTCAATGAATTATCAGAAAGATCAAGGGAAATCAACCTGGATTGATTGAGGACTTGTGGTGGGATTTGGCCATAAAAGGAAGAAGAAGAGAGGTTGAGATGAGTTAACCTGGAGAGCTGGCCTACTTGAGATGGTATTTGAGAGTAGTTGAAGTCGTTGTGGGCAAGATTAAGGGTTTGAAGGTGAACAAGGTGGAAGAGAGTGCTGTTGGAGTTGATAGAACCAGAGAGACAACAGCCACTAAGGTCAAGGCTGACGACGTGATTAGTTTGGTAGTCACACTCCACACCATACCAAGAGCAGCAGTCACCTCTTTCTCCATGGATGAGTTTCCATGAATCCAATTTTGAACGGCCAAAATCACAAGTAATGATAAAGCTTTGCTTGAATTGAAGCAAGGCCAAGCTCTCATCATGATGGCATCGTAGCTGCAAAGAAGAATTAAAAGAGTGGAAGAAGAAGAGAATGAAAAGCAATAGCCCGTCAAAAGATAATTCCATAATATTTTTGTTCTTCTCTTCTGTTAAGTTATTAAACTCCTGAAAGAGGCTTTAATTTATAGCCAGAATTTGTTAACTTACTCTTATTTACAGTATGAGGCATGCATTTAATCTCAGTTATTTCTATGTCCCACTTGGAAAATAATTAGAAGAGTAAAACTTACGATAATGTGAAAATGTTTTATAAATCTCCCACAGGAAATTTCAGAGCCCCTGAAGCTTTGTAAATCTATCAATTTAAGGATTGATGTTGATTGGTGTCAAGAATGGTTCCTACTTCTTTCCACATCATACAATTAATCAAGTGGAGTCCAAAAAAATAACGACCACTGAAAAAAATATTAAAAATAGATTTAGTGATGGATTAAAATTCTGTCACAAAAATATTGATTAGTGACAGATTCATCGCTGATACTTTAATATTTTAGTGATAAAAATTTCAACGATGAACACAAAATCAATTTTTTGAATTAGCTACAGATTAGGAATAGATTGTGGTCATTACTGAAAATCTCGTCGCTAATAGGCTTCACTATCAACAACGGATCCGTCAATTCGTCATTGATACTCCTTTTTTTTTTTTTTGCCGAATACACCATTTCACACCTGAACTTTATCCAAAAAAAATCTCGAGACATCCTAAACTTTTAAAACATCCCATAACACACTTCAACTCCTATAAAATATAATTTCACTCGACCTTGTGATTCCATCCATCTACTTTTTCACCAAATATTTTTGCTAATTAATATTATCCAAATGATTTAATTTTGGATCACATATTTTAAACTTTAAAATTAGGAGCAATTATATTCAAATTTTAAAATCTTAAGTTCATTTTATTATTAATTCTGGATCACATATTCCTACTTTAAGATTGGATGCAACTGCATTTAAACTTCAAAATCTTAAGTTCATTTTGTTACCTACAACAAAGTGTATTGACCATACTTTTTTTTTGCTATCAATCACTGTTTTTAAGTGGACAAAATTTAAAATTTCCAAATTGATTTTGAGGCATTGATTAGAATTTTTGCAAATATTAAAAGTTAAGATATGTAGTCCAAAATTAAAATATTTGAATATAATTATCAATTATCAGAAACATTGAGCCTTTTATCCAATTATGTTTTACATTTAATGCATATATTGACTTGAGAACCATCATTTTAGAAGATAATTGAATTAATACGCATAAAAATGATATTTTATATTCAAAATTTATTAATACGCATAAAAATGAAATCACACTAATTAAACCTAAAATTTAAAATTTCTATAATTGATCCAACTAAAAGTTTTACCAATAATGAGTGGAATGCCTTCTAATATTTAGACCGTTTCAATAAAAAGTGAAAGTGCACTCAATTTCTATCTATCAATAATATCAATTTCTAAATTGAAAATTAAATAAAATGGGTTAATCAATTTACCCTTTTTTTAACTAGTAGTATTATTATTTTCTTAAAGAAAAATTAATAATGTATTATTTTATTTTATTTCAATAATATCCAAACTCTTAATAAGTGTGTGTGTGTGTATATATATATATATATATATATATATATATATATATATATATATATATATATATATATATATAATATAGATTACTATTATATATAGTTTTTGTATTTCTTTCTTGTATTAGAAAAATAATATATCCAATATTAAATTATTATTTAGAATATTTTGTATTAAAATTCTTTGTATATTAAACTAAAGTTTAGGGATTTTTATTAGATAAATTAAAATTAAGAGAGGTATATAGTACATTTATTTAAATTGAAGGACAATAAGTGAAATTTAATTATAAATTAAACTATAAATCAATAATAATAAGTTAGGTGAATTTTGATAATATTTAAGCTAAAATTTAAAAATTTTTATGATATAAATTAAGGATGAGTAATTTAACTGATATAACTATTTACAAATTTAAAAATCTGCCGATTGAAGGACTGATGTTGATCGTGTCAGGAGTGGCTCCTTATTCTTTAGAATTAATAGTGGCGTTATAAATTCTACAAATATCTACCGACTGCCAATGTACTACCCAATTGAACGACTACCTTCATTGCGTATACTAGTCAAAGCATCTTATATTTAAAGCTGAAAATGAAATTCTTTCATGTGCTAGTCAATCTCTATTTTTCAGTCTCGCTTTCAACTATTAAAATGCCCTTCTTCATCAAGCTAGGATAGACTTGGTACTTCATCATAATCTGTGAGGTTTAACAAGAAACAAAACAGAAACCAGAACAATTGGATTTGAACGTGATATTTATTGAAGTAAATGCTAGGCTTTATATAGCCTTTACTACAAACAGAAAAACGAAATATCTGCTAAAACATGCTAAATATAGCAGTAAGAGTATATACTAACAGAAAATAGCTCCTGTAGAATAGGACTTATTGACTCATTCAAACTACCAACAATCCCTCCCTTGAACTCATTCCTCTGTACAGGAATTAGTTCAACACTGAACTGTGCATACACCAAGTTCTTGACGCAGCTTCTGGAAAGCTTCTAACTTGAGTGGTTTCGTCATCACATCTGCAAGTTGTTCTTTGGTGCCACAGAACTGTAATTCAACAATACCTTCTTTAACTAAATCTCTGAGAAAATGGAACCTCACCCTTATGTGCTTGGATCGTCCATGTAAAACAGGATTTTTAGATAACTTGATGGTTGAAGTATTATCACACATCAAAGCAGTCCCTTCTTCCTGTGAATGACCAATTTCTTCTAGTATTCTTCTCATCCAAATGGCTTGACAAGCACAAGCAGCTGCAGCTATGAATTCAGCTTCTGTAGTTGACAAGGTAACAATGGGTTGCTTGCGAGAAGACCACGCCACAGCTCCTCCACTAAACAGAAATGCATAACCGGAGGTGCTTTTGCTGTCATCTATGTCGCCAGCATAGTCACTGTCCGTATAACCAACCAACCTGCTTTCGCCACCTCTTCTGTAAAAAAGTCCATAATTAACAGTCCCCTTTAAATATCTTAGCACCCTTTTTATTGCAGCAAAGTGAAGCTTTGTAGGGTTGGCCATGAATCGACTAATGAAGCTCACAACGAACATAAGATCGGGTCGTGAAGCTGTGAGGTACATCAAGCTTCCCACCATTTGTTTGAATTGCGTTGCATCAACTGACTCGCCTCCCTCATCTCTGCTCAACTTTTGACCAGGAACAATCGGATTACTTACTGGATTATAGTTCTCCATCCCAAATCGTTGTAGAACTTCGCTAGCATACTTCCTTTGGCAAATAAAAATTCCAGCATTCTGTTGAATTATCTCAATGCCAAGAAAAAACCTCATTGGTCCCAAGTCAGTCATGTCAAATTCGTTTTCCATGGACTGTTTAAAATCGCAAGCAATTTATCATCATCACCAAGATATAATGGATCATCTAGATATACACTCACAATTAAAATTTTCTCTCCCTTCTTCTTGACAAACAAGGTTTGTTCATTGGAGCTGCTTCTAAAACCTTCTTTGATAAAATAAAACTCAATCCGACTGAACCAGGCCCTGGGTGCCTGTTTTAAACCGTAGAGAGCTTTTCTCAACTTGTACACCATTTTCTCACTTTCTGCTTTCTCGTAACCTTTCGGTTGTTCGATGTACACATCTTCCTCCAGTTCTCCATGCAAGAAGGCTGACTTGACATCCAACTGATACAATTTCCAGCCTCTTTGTGCTGCAAAAGCAATAATCATTCGAACAGTGTCCATTCGAGCCACAGGTGCGAAAACCTCTGTGTAATCTATTCCGTATTGCTGGGTGTACCCTTTTACGACTAGCCTTGCTTTGTATTTGTCAACCTCTCCATGCTCATTGAATTTTGTCTTATAAATCCACTTCACGCCAACCTTCTTGGCTCCAGCTGGTAAATCCATCAAGTACCAGGTGTGATTCTTCTCAATGGATTTTATCTCATCATCCATGGCCATCCTCCATTTTTTGCTTTTTACTGCTTCCTCATAATCTGTGGGATCAGAGATCACAAGGTGGGCCATCATGTTTGTTTCATCTTCATCGGACAAGCCCTCACCTGAAACAAAATCAGTTAGTCGTATGGGGGGGCGTCTGGTTCTGCCCTCCCTTGCTCCCAAATCTCTTTCGAGATCGGAAGTGCCCTCTGTTGGTAAAATAACATCAGTATCTCCAGTATTGTTTTGCCCAGCAGAGTGTTCTTCTTCAGTTGTGCTGATGTCATTACCCCATTCTAATTCAAGTAATTGTTTCTCTTGAGAGTCTGTGCTCCAATCCCAAGCCCGATTCTCTTCGAACACCACATCGCGGCTGTAAACAATTTTTTTTGCAATCGGATCATACATCCTGTATCCTTTGGATTCTTGGCTAAATCCAAAGAATACGCAGCTTGTACTCTTTACTTCAAGTTTTGTTCTTTTTGCGTCTGGTATGTGTACATGGCCGACACAACCGAAAACCCTGAAATAATCCACTGAAGGTTTCTCCCCACTCCAAGCTTCCTCGGGAGTCTTGTCTTTTACCGCTAGTGTGGGTGATCTGTTTAAAATATGAAACGTCCACTGCACCGCTTCTGGCCAAAAAACTTTAGGTATTTGTTTTTCGGTTAAAATTGCCCTCACTAGATTCATCACGGTTTGATTCTTCCGTTCAGCTACTTCGTTTTGTTGTGGAGTATAGGCCATGGTCAGTTGTCGTTTTACTCCCTGCTGCTTGCAGAAATCTGTGAACTCTGTAGAGTTGAACTCCCCTCCTCTATCTGTCCTCAAGCATTTAATTGGAAACCCAATTTCTTTTTCCACAAGCACTTTAAAGCATTTAAAATGGTAGAATGCTTCTGTTTTTTCAACAAGAAAATAACACCAGGCTTTCCTTGAAAAATCATCTATAAAACATAACAAGTACCTCTTATGGCTGTTCGAAGCTGGAGTAATCGGTCCACATATATCAGCATGAACAAGGCCCAGCTGTTCTGTTGCTCTCCAATTGCTCCTTTTTGGGATTGGGTTCCGATGTTGCTTGCCCTTTACACATGCTTCACATGGGGACGTTGGTGTTGAGATTTTAGGCAATCCGAAAACCATGTTCTTGTCAGTCAAGGTATGTAAGCCTTTGTAGCTTAGATGCCCATATCGATTGTGCCACAAAATCGATTCATCTGTACTGCCAACTTGAAAACAATTTTCATTAACCACCGTAGTAGGTGTTTCACCAAGCAGAATAAACATGCGGTTTGCACTCATCACTGATTCTGCCATCTTTCCTTTCAGTGGATGATAGAGGCTGCACACTCCGTCTTTAAACAAAATTGCGACACCCTTTTCTTGTAATTGACCTACACTCAGCAAGTTATTTTTCAGTTCAGGGACACAGTACACATCACTTACAGTATAGCATACCCCTTGCAGGAACAGTTTTATAACCCCTTTTCCAGTAACCTTCATTCTTGTGTTATTTCCAAGCTTGACCGAATGGGTGAAATCGGTGTCTAAGCTTGAAAACATCTTCGAGTTACCACACATATGATTCGAACAACCCGAATCTACGAACCAGGCATCACTCCTACTGGTCTCATGGAGTTCGACATACGCCATTAGAAGCAACTCATCTTCTTCCTCCAATTCGGCATAATTGGCTTCCTTGCTTGAATTCGGGCACTCATATTGGAAATGCCCTAAATCATGGCATTTGTAACATTCAACGGTAGCTTTGTTAAACACAGCTCTACCTCTACCTCGTCCCCATCCTCTATAGGAGCCTCTTCCTCTGCTGGTCGAGTTTGAGCGGCCTTCAATTTTCAGCACCTGGTCTTCGTCTTCCCTGTGCACACGTCGGAATTTTTGTTCGTGAACCACCAAGGTGCTCTGGAGTTCATCAACAGACATGGTTTCAATATCTTTTGACTCTTCAATGGATACACAGACATAAGTGAATTTATCTGTGAGGATACGCAAAATTTTCTCAACAATTTTGGTATCCGTCATTTCTTCTCCATTACTTCTCATTTTGTTTGCTACCACCATTACCCTTGCAAAATATTCAGTGATAGTCTCATCTCGTTTCATTTCAAGAACCTCAAATTCCCTTCGTAATGCGTTAAGAAGAGATTTCTTCACTTTCAAATTTCCACCAAACTTCTTCTTCAATGAATCCCAGACTATTTTTGCTGTCCGGCGATCCAGAATCTGTTCAAAGACTGTCCTATCTATTGCTTGAAATAGATAATGCTTCACTTGATGATCCTTGGTTTTCGCATCGTCAAGTTGGGCCTGCTGTGCCTCTGTCAGTCTCGTTTCCTGCTTTGGTTCTTCAAAACCATTCTCTATCAAGCTCCAAAGACCTTTAGCTCTAAGGAGATTCTCCATCAGCTCACTCCAATGATCGTAGTGACCATCAAAGTGAGGAATTTTGGTCAAGGTCTTATCGTCACTCATCCTCGCGGTGTTTGATCACTCAACTATTGTTGCTTTCACAGGGCCAGTGGGGCTCTGATACCAATTGTGAGGTTTAACAAGAAACAAAAAGCGAAACAATTGGATTTGAACGTGATATTTATTGAAGTAAATGCTAGGCTTTATATAGCCTTTACTACAAACAGAAAAACGAAATATCTGCTAAAACATGCTAAATATAGCAGTAAGAGTATATACTAACAGAAAATAGCTCCTGTAGAATAGGACTTATTGACTCATTCAAACTACCAACATAATCTTCATTAATTTTTATTAAAAAAAAAAATTTTTGATTGGTTTGATTGATATTGTTTCTTTTTAGTCAATGTAGATGTTTTCTTTATTAATTTGAGTTCTATTCTATTAAAATATTTTTAAATTATTTAAAAATTATAATTATATCCTTGAGATATAATTTCACTTGACTTCGTGATTCCATCGATTTACTTTTTCACCAAATGTTTTTACTAATTAATATTATCCAAATGATTTAATTTTGGATCACATATTTTAAATTTTAAAATTGAGGGTAATTATTTTCAAATCCATTAGTTTTGAATCACATATTTTTTTATTAATTAATTATATTAATATAATAAATATAAAAAAAAATATTCGTAGCATATATATGGACCATCCACTCTACTGGGATTCACCGCTAGATTCCTTTTCCTTGGATGGGATCTCAATTAGAAAGGGTCAAAAAAAAGTGGGGCCAAAGACCTCAACGTTATAATAAATTACTTGTGCATTCTCGTCGATTTGGAGAGTTTCCTACCTCTTCCTCCAATTATCCTATGTATCTTAATTAACGATACAGACTAGGTTCGTTGGACGTTATGTCAGTTAGGTAGAGTCAGCAAAAATATTTAATTTTGATTAAATAACATTTTTATAAAATTTAGAAATTAATTGATCAAATTTCTTTATTAATTATTTTATTTTCTTTTTCTCATATTAATTACTTTATTAAAACATTACTTGTATTAATTTACTTTTCTAATTATATTAAGTACATTATTTCCTTCTATTTCTATCAATTTTTTTACTTTAGGCCTGTCACCATATCCACTAAGATGATTTATAAATCTCCAATAAGAAGAAATTTGTCAATTAAGGGATTAATTCTTTTCATAAAATGCAATTAATAAATGGTAGGGTTTCAAAGTCTAAAAAAATCACATTCCACCAACTGCCCAAATACCTATTTTCAAAGTCTAATTCTTTTTCTCATGTCACTTAGCCGTGCAATTTCACATAATGCAATTAATAAATGACGAGGTCCTAAAAGTCTCCAAATGTCACATTCTACCAAGTGCCAAAGTCCTGTCCAAATATTACTCCAAAAAATAATTACTAGCTAATCACATTCATATGCCTTAAATATGCATTTGGTGAAATTAATTTTTAAATAATAAAACTTTTTTCTTTTGGAATTTTTTTCATTTTTATTCTTTAAAATAATTTTTGGAAAATATTTTTCTTGTGAGCAACTTTTCTAAAACTATGTTTTTGAAAATATTTTTAAATAAATTTATATGAAAATTACTTTTTAAAAATTCTTAAAAAAGACTTATTTATTAATTTTATTAAATTTCAAGGGCTAAATATTAATTTAATTAAGAATAAAAAAGTCTTTTTATGTATATTTAACGGAAAATATGTACTTTTATAAAGAGACTAATGCATTAACTGATTCAAAATATAAATATTAACTCCGATTTTATAAAAATAATTTAGCAATGAGATATTATTGTAAATCACTCTCACATGACTCAGTCTTCCACATCTTAATTAATTACATGACCCAGTCGATTTTATAAAAATTATTGTATTGTTCTGCAAAAATTTTTTTACTTAATACATTACCTATAAATGCTTATTGAAACCTATTTTTTAAAAAATACATTTTATTTTAAAACTCATTATTGTGAAACTGGGACTTATGAAATATCTGTGGAACGCCCACTCTGCTTGGCTCCTCTCCACCACTAGATTTCTTAGACGGAATCTTAGGTAGAGGGAGTCAACAAAAAATAGGACTGATGAAGACCTCCACAGCCAAAGCAAATTACACGTTATTATTTTTTTTATTTTAAAAATAAGTATACAAATAAGTTAACCACTTGTTCAGGTATTTTTGTCTTCCTGCCCAGGCCACCCATGTCTAGAAATATTTTCACCACACCCATATCATTGTCAGAGCCACTACAAAAAAATTTGGATTACCAACCTGTTAATGCGATTGTTAATCTATTAAAATTAATTAATAATTAATTTAATAAATTATAATAATATTAATTCTATTATTATAATTAGTAATTAATAATTAAATTAGTTATTAAATTAATTAAATTAAAAAAAAAACTTTGAACAGAAAACTATAGGTTACTACTATCAATTAATTTAGTAATAAAAAATAGTTACTAATAATAACTAAAACATAATCGATTACAAAAAAAATTTGTTATACTTAATTTGTTATTTTATAACATTTTATAAATTGGTTGCCAATTTAAAAAATTAAATTTCTAAACAATAAATAAATAATTTAAATAAATAAAATTTTTCAAAAAATTTTTAAAATAATAAGTTATTAATATAAAAATATTATAAAAAATTACTAATAATAACTATTAACAAAAAATTATATATAAAAAAATATTTATAAGACAAATCACTAAAAAATTACCACATATATATTATAACAAAAAAATTTATTAAAAATTATACTACAAATAATTTTTGTAATTTTTATAATTATTTTTCATTATTATACTCAAGCAATAATAATTTTAACTCATATAAATATGGTTTATATTTAAATTTTGTAATTATTTCTGATAGAGGTAAAATACAATCGTACTTAAAATTTAACATGTATATATAACCAATTTGATTTGAATATAATATAAATTTGCATACAAATTAATTAACTAATTATCTTGAATGAGTTAAATATATATAATTTATAATTATCAAAATAGAAATGTCAATAATTTTTTAGTCATGTTTTATATATAATTTTTTTATTAAATCAATATATTTTAATATATAACATTATTTAATTGAGTTGCTAAATAGTCGACAAAAATTATTAAATAATCATATTAATCGAATATTTTTTTATGTACTTTATAACTTATATATGGGCGACCAACGCAAAATGGTTGATAGACATTTTTTTTAATTTCTTTTGTCAAGTTTTCTAATTTAATTTTTCAAATTTTATATCAAAATTCAATTAGGTTAAAATTGAAAGTGATGATATCACAGCATTAAGTAAAATATTCTCTCTCTCTCTATATGTATATAGATAATTAAAATTCAATCCTTGTTATGTTTTGTATGTAGCCTATTCAATCAAATATTAGTATTTTATGTGTTTATTTTATTTTTTTTAATTTACAAGCTCACAACACTATGAATTATAAAATAAATAAATAAATAATATAAATTAATAAAAAATAATTATTAATTTTAAAATCTCTTTAATGTACAACTTAAAAGGAATTTTATTTAATTTTAATTAAAGATCAATATCAATAAAAATTATCAATGACAATTACATTTAAACCTAATTATTTTATTTCTGTGTATATCTATATTATTGCAAGTATGACTTCTTATTATAAAATATTATCTTTTGTATTAATAAATAGAGTAGCATTAATAAATAGAGGAGTAATATTAATATATCAATTAATTTGATAGATATGTAAATTATTACCTTTATTAGTGTTTTTCCTATTTTTATTCTCTTTAACGTTGAAGGTATGAGTGTCTCTGGTTTTATTCTTTTGAATCAGACCAAAAAACCAAAAAAATTGAAAAGAATTGAAAATAAAAAATTATATTGTAAAAACTGAATTGTATTGGACTAATTTTTTTCATATAATTCTGAATTCAAAATAAAAAATTATATTGTAAAAACTGAATCATATTGGACTAATTTTTTTTTTCATGTAATTTTGATTTTTAATTAATAACTAGATACAAATATATTATACCCAACCATATTGATAACAAATAAAGAATAAATCAAAACTGAAAATAATTTTAAAAAATGACATTGTATATTTTTTTTAGAAATATTATATAATTTTAATATAATTAATTATAAAAATGTAATATATGTGTGGTGCTGATAATAATAGCCTATGCGCAATATAAAATTATTTCTCACTTCTCTAATTTGAAGCACGTGCTTCAAAAACTAATATTAATAAAGACTACAAATTGATCTTTATTTCTTTTTTTTTTTTCTGTTGTTCCCAAATTTGATTTTCCTTTGATCTTTAAGTAAGCTTGTATTGTACATAAAACTTGTCAGTAATGTTAATTTTCTTCCAAAGTATGTGTCAATTTTTTTGGATTTGTATCATATTTGCTGATTAAAATTTATATTGAGATAATTAAAATTCAATCCTTATTATGTTTTGTAGGTAACTTAGACTGTAGCTTAAGAAGATATATAGAACCCATTATTAAAAAAGTATGTGGCCAAACTCCTAGCGGCTATTACTTTTAGAATTGTATGTGTGATCTTAAGTGAGAAGCAGTGTAAAATTCTCAGAAATTAAACAAAGAAACTAAAGCGTTATGCTTAATTCAATATTTTTTTAGTGCTGACTGCTGAGAAACAAACCAGCAGTAAATTTTTAAAAGCTATCATAACTTATTTCAAACCGATTGGATTTTAATCCAAATTGAAGAATTTTTTCTTTTTTTTTTCTTTTTGGAAATTTTATATATATATATATATATGGCCGCATCGATTAAAATTTCTTTTAAAAAAAATCATTAACGATCGTTCAATATCTTTTTTTTTAAATAATGAAGCCCTTAGTCAAAGTTAACTTTTACTTCTATGGCATAATAAAATTTAGTAAAAAGGGAGTTTAATATTAATTAGCTTTTCCTCCAGAGGGTTTGCTTCAAGTTATAAGAAAAATTTTATTTTGCATAAGAAATCTAAGTTTGAACACTATTACGGACTTCTTGGTGTGATTACATATTTACCTTTAATTAATTCAATTCATTAAAATATGCTAACACAATAAAAAATAATCAGTTTTGTAATCGATTTTTGAAGCCAACTAAAATTGATGGCTATTAACAATCAATTTTATAACTAATTTGTGATTTTAATTTTTTTTAATAAAATAGTTAATTTTTAAAAATCTAACAATCAATTTTAAAATCGGCTGCTAATAATTTATAATTAGTTGTTAAATCGGTTGCCAATCGATATTAGAAAAATTTTAAATATACAATTAATAATCGAATTTAAAATTAGTTGCTATTAGCAATAGATTTAAAAATCAATTGCTAAATTAAAAAAAATTATTTTAATTTGCTCTAAAATTTAATAATTAATTATAAAAATTAATGGCTATTAGCAACCGATTTGTAATTGGTTACTAAAAATATTGGCCAATCTCGAATTTTCACTCACTTTCAACAATTAATTAAATGACCACAGTCTCTCCCATCAAATTAAGATAGAATTGGAGGCTTTCATTTATTCTTGTTATTTGTGTTATAAAATTCTTCTAATTGTAGTTTTAACTCAATTTATTAATGTGGTTCCAACTTATTTAATTTAAAATAATTTATTATAATATATTTTAATTTTTATGATTTTGGAATTTCAAAGTTTATATTTTTAGAGTTAAATTTTATATATATATATACTTACTCTGGTTGGCTCCATCAGTAGATTTCTTGGACGGAATCTTAATTAGTTAGAGGAAGTAAAAAAAAAAAAAACATTAAAAAAAAAAACCTGAAGACCTCAACAGCCAAAGTAAATTACACGTTATATATATATATAGAGAGAGAGAGAGAGAGAGAGAGAGAGAGAGAGAGAGAGAGAGAGAGGGATGGAGCCAGGGGTGGGCCAAGGGGCATTGGGCCCATGAGGATTTAACAGTAATTTTTTAAAATTTTTTTTATCAATTTTTATATTAAATTTTGATAAATATAGGACCTTAAAGATTTTAAAATTTTAATTGAGTTTAATAGTAATTTTATATGAAAAAAATTTTAAATTCTTTATTTAAAGAATGATACAATGAAATACGAATCCTCGTACTGAAAAAAATCCAAATCGTTGTTGTCTCTTAGTCCTATATTTTTCATTAATTTTATTTTATTATTTTCTCATCTAATAAATCTACAATCTTCGATATCTTTTTTTTAAATTTTAATTTATTGGATAATATCATTAAAGAAAAGTCTAACATAATTCTCTCATTTTTTTCATCAATTTAAAATATTAATAGCTTTCTTCTTGTAATATCATTACTATTTTGAATTTTTTTTCTTGCTAAAATCTCTTCATACTCTAATTAGAAAAAAAATTTTCTTTCATAATAGTAGAAGTTAAACCATGTTGTTTATTTTATTTAATCTATAATTTTAATTGTATTTACTTTTCATAATTTATTTTATTTTATTTAATATATAATTTTAACTGAATTTACTTTTTATAATTTTATTTTAAAAAATAGATTTGATATAAATTGGACAAATTTTTTAATATTAAGCCATCAATATATTTTAGCTTTAACAATTCACAATATTAATCATTCATTATATTTTTGAACTAATAGCAAATTCATTTAATTTTTAGTAAATCAACTTTAAAAAAAATTAAAGAGTTCATTTTTATTATTATATTTATTAAATATTAGTTTTATAGTTATAAAACGATTATCATTGTTAGATAATCAATCTCTTCAATTAACACTAAGTAAATAATTTATTAATAAATTATATATTTTAATTGAGTCATCCTAAACAAAAATTCTGACTGCATATATATATATATATAATAAGTCTACCGCACATTTAGATATTTCTGTCTTTCTTTCATCACATATATGTGGAAATATTAGCGTGAGAACTTGAGATTTCTCGTGCCAAATGAAATTTTCTTATAACATAAAGCAAGCCCTTCGGAAAAAAAGCTAATTAATATTAAACTCCCTTTTTTCAAAATTTTATTAGGCAATAGAAATAAAAGTTAACTTTAACTAAGGAATCAATTATTAAAAAAAAAACTATTGAACGATTTTCAATTTTTTTAAAAATTTAATTTATTTTTATATTTTTTATATAAAAATTAATTTATCATATTAAATATTATCTTTTATTTAAATATTTTTGAATTTCAATTATTAGAATCTTATATTAAATATAAAAATAATAATTATCTAAAATTCTATTAACTGCATTTTTAAAAAAAAAATTAAAATTCCTAAATTTACAATTTTAGACATTATAAAGCTCCGTTCATTATATTATATATCTCTAAAATTCATAATTTTAATTGAAAGATTTGAAAAATGGTGTATTATTTTATATATATATATATATATAAAATTTAAAATTTTAATAATGATATTTTAAAAATATCACATTGCATATGCATTTTTTTTTTACTTTATATATATTTTATTAGTATATATCAATTAATTTAAAAATATCACTATAAGAAAAAGAGAATTTTGTGATGGATTTTTTGTGACAGAATCAGAGATGGATTTTTGATAGATTACATCATTGGACGGATTTGTGACGGAATATCTTTTATAAATTTTTTAGTTTTTTTTATATTTTAATTATTGACGGACGAAATATTTCGTCTCTAAGCCGTCCCAAATTTTTGACAGACAGATTTATCCGTCACTAATTTGTGATGGAAAAATATTACTGTAAAAAATTTTGTGACGAAATGTATTTCTGTCATAAATTTTTTACGAAAAATAATTATCCGTCACAAATTTTTGACGAAAAACATAATTCCATCACAAACTTTGTGACGAAATACATTATTTCGTCACAAATTTGTGACGGACAAATATTGCCGTAAAAAACTTTGTGATGAAATGTATTTCTGTTATAAATTTTTGACAAAAAATAATTGTCCGTCACAAAGTTTTAACGGAAAACATAATTTTGTCACAAATTTTGTGACGGAATAAATTATTCCGTCACAAATTTGTGATGGATAAATATTGCCGTCAAAAACTTTGTGACGATATGTATTTCTGTCACAAATGTGTGACAAAAAATAATTATCCATCACAATTTTTGACTCAAACATAATTCTGTCACAAACTTTGTGACGGAATACACTATTTCGTCATAAATTTGTGACAAATTAACTCATTCGTTACAAATTTGTGACTGCATAATATATTCTATCACAAAAATTTTGGCAAAATTATGTTTTCCTTCAAAAATTTGTAACGGAATTATGTTTTTCATCAAAAATTTGTGATCGATAAATTAATCCGTCACAAAAGCTCAGCTTTAAAAATTAGAATTTCTTAACCAAACAATCGACCCTCTTTCTTCTTCCCTTCCCTTCCCACCTCGCCCCCTCCGTCCCCTTGGCCGACATTGTCCACCACCTCCACTAGCAGCAAACTGTGGAGAAGAAAATACATCTTCTGTAACATCTCTAATTTTTAAATAATCATTTTATATGTAAATATAAATATTTTATTCTAACCACTGATATTGTGGGATTTGTGTAGGTACTTTCACTTTATGGCAATTTGATTGTCGCCCGGATCTATAATTTCGAGCTGAGCAGATAAGCTGTCAAAATCACTTTGGAATCGGGTCAACTTATAGGCTACCCCACCATTTTTAAATGCCCCGGACTTGTTTCAGGCGTCATAATTAGCGTAGGTAAACTCGAACCCTATGTTTCTTTGGTTATCTAATGCTGGGTTTAGATTACAAATCCATAAAATATTTGTGGGAGGTTAGAAAATTATAATTCCTTTTGCGTTAGCTCTATAATATTGCTAAGGACCACAGGGTAAAATTTTAGAATTTTTAGAGCTAGTTAGAATGACTTTTACAAAATATTCGTTTTAAGCCTTATAATTAAATTGTTGGATTGTGTGAGATTTGCCTAGTTGGAAGGCCCAGGAGGGGCCATGTATTGTTGTTGAGATGATGTGCGGCTTTAGAAGTGTTATTTAAATCCCTTTGCAGGTTAGGTAGGTCCTAGGTACAGGAAAAACTCTGTCAGATTTTTAGCATAATTAGAATGTCTTTTGCCTCTTTAAAGCTTTGTTTGAAATTAATACTGATGAATTTGTAATTTAATCATTTAGGTGAGCTGGGTCAGCCTTTCTCCTCCGCCCAGCCACCGTAGTGACTTTAGGTTAATAAGTGAGTAAATATTAATTTTATTTATAATTTCAATACTATTGTTATTAGATGTCATAGCATGCCCATGCATCACTTATTGATATATGTATTAACTACTATAGGCACGCTTTGTATTGCATCTTTACTTAATGGTTTGATGTGAGTGTCACCTAGGGTAATTTGGAGTTGTGTGTGTGTGTTAGCGTGCATGTGGTATATTGGTGGTGAATATGGGTAGGACAGACAAATCGGCTTGAGCTAGTGGGCCCAGTCCTTTTGTGATAAGTCAGGGTGAGTACGGCTTTGAGTTAATCTCGCTAATCCCCACACTTGGATTGTAAGTAAAAGTCCGGCTCGAGTTGATCTCGCTGGTAGGCCTTGGATTAATAGAGTTGTATAAGAGATCAGTTCCCATATTGTATTTATACTGGTATGACACATGGGTGTGTGTGTCACGACCCAACCTATGGGTCGAATCAGCATTAGGATATGGGTAAACCTAAAGCCCCCGAGGCCCATAGTAGGCCTAACTATTCCTTAACCCAATCTTAAGGCCCATTTTAAACTCAATTTCAAGAATTCAACTGGACATAGTCCAGCCATAAAATGGACCATACAACCGAAAATTTTTGAATTGCCGGACCTGTAGCACAATATATAACAATTTGGGGAGCTCAACTCAGCCTCCACATACTCATAATGTCATAAAATCAAATGGGAGCTCAGCTTCCTCATCCAATCCAATCATACATGCATCTAATAAATTTACAAATCCAACACGACATTATATTACAGACCCAATTCAAATAAAATACTTCTAACAAATGTCGAGTTCTAGAAGTTAGTAAAATTATACAAAACATAATAAGTATTAATAGATTGCCTGCAAAAGAGAGAGGTAGGTTAGAACTCAATAAGAAATCTGCATTATCCTGGAAAAATAAGGTGAACAGGAGTGAGCGTTCGACTCAGAGAGTAAAATACTGATTTCAAGTATAATTTCTATAGCTATCTAAGGCTAATATATCCTAAAGAGTGGAATGCAACACCTTCATAGTTTTCATACAAATCACATCATGAATAACAAAAAGGTAATTTGGAGCACTCACACACCCATATAATATTCAAATAGTACGTATATGGGAGTTGATCCCTTATACAGCTCTCTTAATCCAACCTCTACTAGCGAGTACATCTCAAGCCAGACTTTCACTTAATAGACCAAATATGGGGGCCAGCGAAATCATCTCGAGCCGTGCCTATCCCGACTTATCCATAAAGGATTGGGTCCCAGCGAGTCAAGCTCCAGTCGCGTCTACCTATCCTATCCATATCCAATACCACACACCACACGCACGCTAACACACGCACATTACTCCAAATTACCATAAAACAACATCCATAGCATTTCATCAATTAAGAATGCAATATAAAATGTGTCTGGTGTTTATATATATATATATATATATATATATATATATATATATATATAAGTGATGCATGGGCATGCCTGAACATATAATAATATTGAAATTATAATTAAAATTAATATTTTACTCACAGACGTGAACCTAGGTCACTGTGGTGGCTGGGAGGAGGAGGAAGGCTGTCCCGGCTCACCTGATAATTTCATTATAATTATTTAATATAATTGACTCAGTACAAGCTTAAAAAGAACC
The DNA here is from genome assembly GCF_030052815.1 of Hevea brasiliensis. NCBI lineage: Eukaryota > Viridiplantae > Streptophyta > Magnoliopsida > Malpighiales > Euphorbiaceae > Hevea > Hevea brasiliensis. Next base: position 99,379,973 of record NC_079502.1, on the reverse strand, counting down.
AAAGACACCCTAAGTTGTACTGAAAATCTGACAGAGTTCCCCTTATACCTAGGACCTATCCAACCTGCAAAAAGGCTTAAAATATACTTCTATATTCACAAGTCATACAACCAGATCTCAATCACATCACATGGCCCCTTTTGTACCCAGCCAAACAATCACAATTGAGAAAATATAATTTAGTCCCTACAACTAACCATTTTACAAAAATTGCTCAAATGAGCTCTAAAAATTCTAAAACTTTGCCCTGCGGTCCTTAGAAATATTATTAAGCTAATACAAAAGGAATTATAATTTTCTAGCTATTGACAAATATTTTATGGATTTTTTATTTAAATCAGGCCTAGATAATTAAAAAAAAATGAGGGTTCGAGCTTACCTATGCCAATTCCAACCCTTGGGACGCATCCGGAATGTTTAAAAAAGGTGGGGTAGCCTATAATCTCGACCCGATTCTGAATCTTTCCCGGTAGCTTGCCTACCCAGCCCAAAATTGCAGACCTGAGCAACTGTCAAATTTCTACGAAATGAACATACCTACGCGAAGACCATAATATGAGGGTTAGTACATAATTTTTACGGAATTTATTAAGCTCATTTAATGCCCAAAAAAACACTACGAAGTTCCGTGGGACACATTAGAAAACAATGTCAAAAAATTTTGAAATGGGTATTGCCGCGAAGCTCTCGTCGAGGGAGCACTCCAGTACTCTTGGATTTTTTGTGGAGTTCACGGTTTGTGAGAAATCTAGCCCCAAAGTCGAAATGGACTAAAACTTCTCGAGCAAAAATTGGACAAGCCACTCGATGGATTTTTGTGTTCTTGGTATCTATGGAAAGCTCTTGAAGTGTAGATGGGTTTTGGGACAAGATCCAATCTAATTGGTGGTTGAATTAGCTGAAATCGCCCTAAGAAGACGAGGAGTCATGCGCGCTTTTCCAACCACTGGAGCAACGGCCGGTGGTGGGGAGGCATCCAAGCGAGGCATTGGTGATCGGGGAAGGGCTAGGCGGTGATGGGGTGGCAAGGGGAGGAGAGAGGAGAGAGAAAATGGAGAGGGAAGAGGGAACGTAGGGCATGCGAGGGAGGAAGAAAAAGAAAAGGAAGAGGGCCGGTCCGATTCAGGATACTCAAAATTGAATTTTTACTCTACCCTAAGACAAAAAACGAGGCCCAAAAATTTCGAAAAAATTTCATAAAACTCAAAAAAATTTATAGAGTCTAAATATATTTTTAGTTTTGCCACGTGGTCTTTAAATTAATATGTAAAATTAACAAAGTTTATTCATTTTGAAAAATCAAACCCAATTTTTAAAATTCGAAAAATTTCAAATAATTTTCCAAAATTTTAATAAAGTAAAATATTAATATTTATCCATAAAATAATTAATTAAAAAATTAAGGGTGTTACATTGAGTGCTCCAAATTATTCTTTGTGCGAGTATTATTGAAATTGTTTGAAATTGTTGATCCATGCTGCATTTCATCATTAGGGATGCATCAGTGCTAGATAGTTATAGAAATTATATGTAAAATCAATATCTTACTTTATGAGTCGAACGCTCATTCCTATTTACTATATTTTTTCAGGTTACAAGAGGACTTTTCTTTGTCATAAACCTACTTTCTTTCTCGCAGGTCCATTAGTTGCTATTTCCATATTCTGTTTTGTTTATTTTGAAATCTAGATCTTCGCATGTATTAGAAATATTTTATTTGGTGTGGAACTGTAAAAGAATACTTATTTTGGAATTGTAAACTTATTAATCTATGTATGTGTGAATGTGTGGATGAATGTTCACCTTGGGTTAGGGAGCTGAGCTCCCATTTGATTTATATTGCTATGTTAGGAATGGTGAGGGTGAGCTGAGCTCCCCGAATATATATATTTTGTGATTACAGGTCAGGTGAGCTAAAAACTCCCTATTGGATAGTCCAAGTTATTGTCGGACTTTGTCCAGTTGGTTTCTTGAAATGGGCTTATATATGGGCTTTAAGGTTGGGCTAATGAACAATTAGGCTTACTACGGGCTTTAGGGGCCTTATGCTGACCCAAGTCCTAGTGCCGATCCGGCCCATGGGATCGAGTTGTAACAATAATGATATCAGAGCTTAGGCTCCAGATTCATGGGAAGTACATGTCTAAGGCTTAAGAAGAGTCTGGTTAGGGGTTCACATGCAGAGTATAGGATCCTATTTCGTTTTCTTCTATAACTCCTTATTTTTAGCTTCTGCGTTATACCTTGGGTAATATAAGAGTGCTTCAGTTAGTATCTTGATTTTCATGGAGTACATAGAGATGTGAAATAGAGTTAGCAGACATGTTGAGGTCTGCCATGAGGATACATACTCCAAGAAATGCTATGTTTCTGTCAGTATGGGTTTAAGTGGCATGCCTATCTGGTGCAAGGCACTAGGACATAAAGGTGATTTTAGGCAATATAGTTGCTTTAGATGGGAGCAAGGGTACCACTGCTAGCAGTTATCAATGGATAGCCCCATCAGAGTAAGTGTATAGTATTAGTGAGTTCAAGAGAGATAAGAGGTTCAGGAAATCTAGTATGTGGGACGTACCATAGTAACTATACAATATTCTCGATGTTTAAGATGTAAGCTGTAAATTACAGTACTGACATGGGATTATTGTACAGAGCTACGTGGTTCCCCGTGGTGCACTATAATGAGGGTGTTTATAGACTGTCTCTATTTTGGTACAGTTATGTCAAGACAGAGTTCTATTTCCATAGAGGAGTTAGGAAAACTCCTAGTTAGGGTTTAAGACTCTAGAGATAGAACATCAAAGGTCGCAATTGAGTGATAACTAAAGTCAGTGACTTAGTTATCCTAACTTGAGCATAGAGTTATAGCATAAGCGGCACGAGATTACGGGTTTTTAGTATGGTAGCAGTGTAATGATAACACCTACTTAGTGGGATCATCTGGTCTCTGGTATGAGATTGTTAATAGTGTTGGCATTACAGTGGACATATTGCCTAAAGTTTAATGAAGATAGCACCTCCTTTGTGAGACCGTGGAGCATAAGTACAGCTCTACTCCCTAAAGGAGACTGGAGGTTATGAATAATATTTGTAACCTGCGAAATGGAATTCTAGGAAAGTTTACAATATAAAAAGATAGCATAATAGCCTTGTATAATTATGGTAATGCGATAGAGGTAGTACCTCTCTTGCAGTTAGTTATGCTACAGAGTATGGTAATGTCTTCTCAGAAGAGACAGAAGTGTACCACTAATATAATGATATGTGGAATGATGTCCTAAATTGGACTGTAGTGTGATAGGAAATAGTGGCTCAGGTACCCTCTTGGGGAAAGTACAATTTTTGTTATAAGGATCATAAGAGATCAGATCATGATGGATGTAGAGCTTTGGAGTAGTAAGGGAAAAAGGGGATCCTATAGATTCCCTCTTTGAGGAATCAGAAGGTAGTTTGGAGTTAAGCAGAGGAAAGGACAATGACTGCAAGTCAGCAAAAATAAGTCATAGAATATTAGTAGATAAAAGAAAATATATAAATAAAAATTTAGATAGTTGGTTTCAGATGTAATAGGAGAAAATTTCGAATGGCAGTGGAAGTACTAATCAGAGTGGTCGACAGACCAATTCTGAGTAGTACAAAGATGAAGATGACCTAACAAAGACACTAAAAAGTATAGTTATCTAGCATAGCTATCAGGTTAAAAAGAAGAATGGAGCTAGGGAATAAAGTAATCAAGGTTCTATTTTGGGTACGATAAAAGAGATGAATTAAAGAGCAAATCAAATAGCTAAAAATAGGATAAGATTAGGAATATCAAAGTGAGATATAAAGTACATAAAGTGCCATCCTGAGTAAGGTAAATAGGATAAACTGAAAGGTAATATTAGAAAGCCCAGAACAAGATTACATGAGTGAGGATCGCTATCAAAATATAGAATCCAGAACCGTAAGAGTTAGAGCAAGTCATAGCTCTGGCAGTGTCAGGAGTCAAAACATGGAGTTTAGAGTTACAAGATATGGATCAAACCCTATCTATTCCTATTCCCAAGATGGAGTAGGTAGCAATGGGACAAGATTCCTTTAACCTATTAACAGTATGAGAAGAGTTAGGCAAGGAATGCAACCTGAGCAAGTTGCGATTAGATAGTATTCAATGGTGTCCTAAATTATCTTGTCAGACTGAGGGACGATGCTAGTAAATAGTAGGTTGATTAAGATCAATGCAATGGATCGTATAGGTATGATGAGAGAATAGAAGGGTAGGAAATGACACATAGGCATTAGTTTGGACTACGGAGATGAGGAAAGGGTAATTAAAGGTTTGTTATAAATATCAGGTGAATGTCTTGAGTGTGATCAACAAAGTCACTTTATAGTAAGGCAATAATGACGGAACAATAGTAGATGTAGAATGGGAAGCGACAAGTATAGGTAGTTATAAATCACTAAAAGGTGCAAGGATCGAAATAATGATTATAGGTAAGGGTGAAGTTAGTATTGAAAGAATCTATTCATGAGAGATATCTTTCAGAATACAACAAAGGTTAGAGGCACAATACAAATGATGATAGGAATGAAATATAAAATGGGTATAAGCAAAGTTAATAAATTATAACATATTATGTCCAGAAGGATGGTGGTACAGTATAGGGTTGATACGGCTGATACCTTATAGATAGAGCACAATTTCACAAGAAGATGATAAAAATTAAAGAAAAAGACCAAGAAACATGGGTTACACATTATTATATGGAATCGTATGTGGTAGACTATAAGAGCATATTCTCTTTCTCTTCAAGTTTAACTCATGCTTTTGATTCTAGAGGGTTATATAAGGAGTGGAGACTGAGTTAAGGTGACCCAGTTATTTGGGAGTTTGGTAAGTACCAATTCATACACGATCCCTTGAAAGAAACATGGGTTACTAGGGCTGAACCCTTCCAAATCATTAGCTGGAGGAATTAATATTTGTGGATGAGTTTCAGTTGATGAAATTGTTGCTGATGGGTAAATTTGAGGCTAAAGTTTGGAGAGCCATGGGCAGTATATATGGTTATATTAATCTGAATGAATACATGAAGTATCTTATTTGGAATTATAGCATAGCACACATTTCCCATAGCCATGTTAGTTTAGGTGGAACTGTAACACCCTCCCGGTAGCAACTCCGTACATTCTACTGTTCCGGTGACCAGTGTCTGTCCGGACAGCTAGAACGTCTGGAAAAATATTTAAACTAAAGTGAGGAACCATAATTAACTCAAATATTAATAAGAAAAATTTAGGAAAAATTTTAAAAATAAAATACAACCAAGTTAAATGAGCCGGTGCCCTAGCGATGGGTAACCTAGTGAGAAGTTTCGGTTCTCGCAACTAGGAGCCCTAGACCCGGGGAAAAATTCATAAAATAATTTTTGAGACTCCAGAGAAGGGTCATTAAGGTTCCTATGGCATTAGAATGCTAAGAAAATATTTAGAAAATTTTTTCAATCGGTACAGACAATTTTAGTCTGTTAAGCCAAACGGAGGGCATTTTGGTCATTTCGCCTTCAGAGGTGATTTTTGGCCGACTTGTCCAGTTAAGTAAATAATTATTATGACATAAAATGTGAATAAATATTGCTAAAAATTGAATTGAAAATGAGTAGCAAAGAAAAGAAAAAAAAATGAATTAAAATTACAATTTTGACCTCATGCTTATGTCACTAAGCACTCTCACCCAATCACATTGTGACACATGTCCATAAACCAATTAAAATGAGTCAAATGGGCAAAAAATTGAAAGGAAAAACTGAATTCTTCTTCTTCAATTCCCGTACACCATAGCCAAGAAGCTTTCTCTCCATTTTTTTTTCTTTTAAAGGTTGATTTTCCTAAGCTTCCTCACCTCAAAACCTTATCATTCCTTCACTAAAAATTATACCCACACCAAGGAGAACTGTTTGGCAACCAAGAAAGAGTAAGAAAGTGAAGAATTTGTAAGAGAAAATTCTGCCCTACTAAGGTTAGTGCTTATTTATGCATATATCTCTCTTATTCCATGTTAGGGACTTAAAATGAGTATGAAATTGTAAATTAAATGAAATAAAACTTATGTGTATGTACACCATGGAATTCAGCAGCCCTAAGGAAGGGATAAGGTTGGTTGTTTTGATGGGCTTAGAGTGGACTAGAGGTGATGTTTAAAGTATATATATATATATATATAATGAATTAGTGTGTTTAACTAAGGTGTGTGGTGTGAATTGATATGGGGAATTAGGGTTTTGGAGAGAAACTTGGACTTTGCTTATGTAATGGTGAATGAACATATTAATGGGCAATTAGTGACCATTTGAGGTAAGTTGACCATAACTTGGAGTGAATTATAGCATTACAAACTGATTTGGTATGCTGCCTAGTGAAACCAGCAGGGTGGCTGTGAGTCCAGCCTGTTTGGACAGCCATAACTTGAATTGTAGAAGTTCAATTGGTGTTTGGCCAATTGGACATGAAACTAGACACAAAATGGCACAACTTTGGTGAAGAAACCATGCCCATAAGACCAAACCAAGTGGACCAAAACCTTGCTCCAATCCGGGTGACCTGCAGTCTATTTCTGCAGAATGACCAAATGAACAGTGTTTGGTCATTTGACCATAACTCAGTGTAGAATGGTCCAATTGACCTGAAATTTTACCCACAACAAGCTGAGATATAGACCAACAACTTTCATGAAGAAACCTAACCCAAATTATGACCAGAACCTATCCAACAAGTGAGTTGAAGTCACTGTTCACTGCACTGTAGATATGGTCAGTCTAGAAAAATTTCAATCCGGCCAGTTGTGGTTTTTGTACAATAACTTGAGCTAAAAAACTCCAAATGGAGTGATTCAAAAAAGGAAATTCAACTAGACAAAATAAGGAACAACTTTCATGTTGACCATTTTGCCAAATTCCCACTGCAAAATTGACCAATGGAACAGTAAACACAAGGCATAAAAACTGAAAATTCTGCCCAACTAACATTAAGCTTAGAAATGGTATTGGCAACCAATACCAACAAATTTTGAATGCAAAATGTGGTATGTTGATGATATTAAAACCAATGTACCTATTACCTATGCAAAAGTCAACATATTTGTTGACCAATGAATGAAATAGTAACACAAAAGCTTAAATTCCAAAAATTGTGAAACTTAAAAGTGTGAAATGCCCTAGTATACCTAACAAGATTGGTTTGGATAGCTTGGCATGCCAATAGGGTTCAGTTAGCAGTACTGCACATGGCATTATGCCATTCTGTGATTTCATGGCTTTTAGCCATTCTGACATTGTGTTGATATTTGGCCTTGTGCCTATTGTCATTACAGCTTATTAGCTGTTCTGTTGCACACCGGGAGATGCATATGTGACCGATGGTGTGACGGCCCGAGGTACTAGATACCCAGTGCCAGTTTACCCGTTTATCCAGTCGATCCCAAAGATAGGTTACTTGGGCAACCAAAAGAATGAAAGTGGATAAATTTAACGAAATAATGAATATAACAAGTACAAAACAAGTAAGACATCGATACATTCAATGCATATTTATTTCTGTTATTTCCTTTTATTTTATTATTGGCACCACTAAGCATTATTGCTTAGCGCGTTGCTTTTGCCACGCGTAGGTTCTGGAGATACTGACCGAGAGCCCAGTAGACCACAGACTGGGTGAGACCTCCTGCAGCTCTGCATAGTGTCCGTGTCACCTCACCATCTTCAGTGCATTGGTAGGACACTAGGTTTCATTTTGGTATTTTGTAATTAACTTTTATTTTCTTTTGTGTAAATGGAACTTATGTAATGTATTTTGATGTTAACATAAATAGTGAAAAATTGTGTTTATGAATGGAAATTAAGAAATTTTCTTTTTTTTTATTGCTTGTATATGAATACTATGAGAAATGAATGATTGAGAAATGGAAATGTTGTTGAAAAACATATTGAGATTTTGTTGATGAAATGGAGTTTGGGATTGATTGGAAATGATTATTGGAAGTGTTTTTCACAGGTTCCGAAGAACTGTTTTCTCCGTTTTAGCCAGATCACGGATTTTCTATAAAATTTTCAGAACCTCAAATAAATTATAATTTCAATAAATGACTTAAATGAATTATATTTCATAAATTATATTCAAAACTATGATAAAAATAAATTAAGGAAGAATAAAAATAAGTGAGATAAAATAGAGTGTTCCGGTACACCGTGTGACATATCTTACTCGGATATACTGTAGATGGGTAAGGGGTGTCACAGGAACTTATAGTTCCAGGGCTCCTATCTAACTATGATGAGCAATTTCCTACAAAAGGTAGTAAGAAATGATAATATTTTGATGTTCAAGTTGGGAAAGGAGATACAAGAAGAATTTTCTATGGTTAATTACAAGTGTTACATAATATGAAGGATGTGCTGGTAGGAGCTAATAGTAAGGTTAGAAGTCCAAAAGTACTGGAACTAGTAATCAAAATAGGACTAAAAAATAAAAAGAAAGTTGAAGTTGATGATGGGATGGACATCCTTAAAGGAAAAAGGTATAAAGGTGAGAGAGGACAAAGGTTAAAGAATAAGTACAGTAGGTTGGAAAGATATCAATAATAGCAGAAACGGGAAAAGGAAGTGGATAAGATCCAAAGGACAAGAGGAAAGCTCGGTAGAGTTGGCTATAATAATGAGAATAAGAAGGAATAAGTATGCTAGGGACACACTAAGGGATGTTTAAAGCAAGTTATAGTGAGATTATAGATTAAAGAAGTAGTGGAGCCTCGATCTAAGTGCCAATGTGTTAGAAAGTACGTCACATAATAAGAAGCTTTAGGAAGAAGTCAAGATACTTCCATTCCAGAGAAGGAGTGAAAAATGATAAGGTCGTGTTAACTAGGTTGTTAGGGAATGCAAATACTTTTTTCATATAGGAAAAGAGACCCAGTTCACTTTTCAACGTTGATAGATGGTGTAGGGTACACTTGGCACTGGAATAGAACTCTATATGACTAGTTGGATAAGATTGACAAGAGTTGGTCTAAGGACCTTAGTAATGACACAAAGTAGATTGGAAATTCAAAGTATCATGGGGGATGAGAAGATGCATAGGTGTTGACCATTGAGGTCATAGGACAAGTAAAGATTTCGAACGAGATGCATATGATAGGTGCTACAAGAAAGCGTCTCATAGGATACTGTAGGATAAGGAACATAAGTCATGTCTTTGGGGAGTAGAGATTATTGAAACAGAGGAATGGGGACTAAAGTCACTAAGAGACACATTAGGACGTAATGAAAGTGAGGTAAGTGCCAAAGTTGATTGAAGTTATGAGATATCAAGTCAAGCACAGTGGAGTTATAGTGAGTACTAGAGATGTCAGAAAAAAGTAAACGAGTAGTCAAATGTGATGGTTTAGTCTCAGAAGGAGGACGATAGCTGGCATACTACAACAGGGGCAGATAGATGTAAAACGTTTTTAACCATCCATGCAGATCTAAGGCAGAAAGATGTAGAATTTGCAATGCATGACTATGTGGTCTTGAAGGTTTTTCCTATGAAAGGGGTTATGAGATTTGGGGGAAAAAAAAGTAAGTTGGCAGCCCGTTACATAGGACCTTTTGAGATTACAGATAGAGTTGAAGCAGTGGCCTATAGGTTAGAGTTACCACCAAGTCTTTCTCATGTCCATCCAATGTTCTACATTTTCATGCTTAGGAAGTACATACTTAATCCTTCCCATGTGTTACAACCCGATACAGTGGAGTTGAAAGAAAACCTAACTTTCAAGGAGCAGCCAGTAGCCATAGTGGACTTTCAGATAAGGCAACTAAGGTTAAAATAGATCCTTATGGTTAAGGTTTTATTGTAACATCTTATGCGAAAAGGAAAGGTCTTGGCTGGAGCAGTCCTCTGGGAGGGCAAGGCTTGCTGGTGCCCTTGTCCAAATGGGGGGGAGGGGCGGTAGGAATAAACCGAATCATATATTGAAATGGGGGAAAATAATCACTAGAGGTGCCTTTTGGTGAAATAGCCTGGAGAGTTAGAAGAACTCTAGGGTTAAGCATGCTCACTTGAGAGAAATCCTAGGATAGGTGACCTCCTGGGAAGTTCTCCATTCCACTTATAAGACAAAATTCTGAGGCTCAGGATGGGGTGAGCCAAAGTAGACAATTTCTCTAGTGGTTGGAGCAGGGGCGTTACAGATGGTATCAGAGCCTGACTCCCTCTAGTAGATGTGTGGTTCAGGGACGAACCAGGCGAAAGCTGGTGGGCCTATAACATCCTGTGTGAAAAGGAAGGGTCTCAGCTAGAGCAGTCCTCTGGGAGGGCAAGGCTCGCTGGTGCCCTTGTCCAAATGGGGGGGTAGCAATGAACTGAATCACACATTGAAATGGGGGAAACTAATCACTAGAGGCACCTTTTGGTGGAATGGGCTGAAGAGTTGGAAGAACTTTGGGGTTAAGCATGCTCACTTGAGAGAAATTCTAGGATAGGTGACCTCCTGGGAACTTCTCCATTTTACCTATGGGACAAAATCGTGAGGCTCAGGATGAGATGGGCCAAAGCAGACAATTCCTCCAGTGGTTGGAGTAGGGACGTTACATTTATGGAGGAGCCAATCGGTAGAAGAGTGTCCCTAGGAGTCAGAGCAGAACATGCGCAATAAGTACCCCTACTTGTCCATTGTGTAATCTTGTAATTCTTTATTATGCCTTGTGTAAAATTCGAGGATAAATTTTCTATAAAGGGGAGAGAATATAACACCCCTAATTTTTAAATAATTATTTTATATGTAAATATAAATATTTTATTCTAACCTCTGGTGTTGTGGGCTTTGCGTAGGTACTTTAATTTCGTGGCAATTCGATTGCAATTTCGAGCCGAGCAGATAAGCTGTCGAAACCACTTCAGAATCGGGTCAAGTTATAGGCTACCCCACCATTTTTAAATGCCTCGGACACATTCCAAGAGTTAGAATTGACGTAGGTAAACCCGAACCCTAAGTTTCTTTAGTTATCTACTGCCGGGTTTAGATTAAAAATCCATAAAATATTCCTGAGAGATTAAAAAATTATAATTCCTTTTGCGTTAGCTCTATAATATTGCTAAGGACCACGGGACAAAATTTTTGAATTTTTAGGGCTAGTTAGAATGACTTTTGCAAAATATCCGTTTTAAGCCTTAAAATTGAATTGTTGGATTGTATGAGATTTGCCTAAGTTGGAGGACCCAGAAGAGGCCATGTGTTGTTGTTGAGATGATGTGTGGCTTTAGAAGTGTTATTTAAGCCCCTTTACAGGTTAGATAGGTCCTAGGTACAGGGGGAACTTTGTCGGATTTCTAGCATAAATTGGAGCATCTTTTGCCTCTTTAAAGCTTTGTTTGAAATCAATATTTATGAATTTGTAATATAATCATTTAGGTGAGCTGGGTCAGCTTTCCTCCTTCGCCCAGCCACTACAGTGACTTTCGGTTAATTAGTAAGTAGATATTGATTTTATTTATAATTTCAATACTATTGTTATTATATGTCATAGCATGTCCATGCATCACTTATAGATATATGTATTAGCTACTATAGGCACGCTTTGTGTTGTATCTTTACTTGATGGTTTGATGTGGGTGTCGCCTAGGGTAATTTGGAGCTATGTGCGTGTGTTGACATACGTGTGATATATTAGTGGTGAATATGGATAGGATGGACAAATCGGCTTGAGCTAGTCTCGCTTGGGGCTTGGTCCTTTTGTGACAAGTCAGAGTGAGTACGGCTTTGAGTTGATCTTGCTGACCCTCGCACTTGGATTATAAGAGAAAGTCCAGTTCGAGTTGATCTCGATGGCAAGCCTTGGATTAAGAGAGCTTTATAGGGGATCAACTCCCACATTGTATTTATACTGGTGTGACACACAGGTGTGTGAGTGCTCCAAATTATTCTTTGTTCAAGTATTTTTGAAAGTGTTTGAAATTGCTGATCTATGCTGCATTTCATCCTTAGGGATGCATTAGTACTAGATAGTTATAGAAATTGTCTGTAAAATCAATTTCTTACTCTATGAGTCGAACATTCACTCCTGTTCACCCTATTTTTCTAGGTTACAGGAGGACTTTTCTTTGTCATTAACCTGCTTTCTTCCTCACAGGTCCATTAGTTGCTATTTTCGTATTCCATGTTGTTTATTTTGAAATCTAGATCTCCGCATGTATTAGAAATATTTTATTTGATATGGACTGTAAAAGAATATTTATTTTAGAATTATAAACTTATTAATCTATGTATGTGTGAATGTGTGGATGAATATTCAACTTGGGTGAGAAAGCTGAGCTCCCATTTGATTTATATTGCTATGTTGGGAATGGTGAAGGTGAGCTAAGCTCCCTGAATATATATATTTTGTGATTATAGGTCATGTGAGCTAAAAACTCCCTGTTTGATAGTCCAGGTTATGGCTGAACTTTGTCCGATTAGTTTTTGAAATGGGCTTGTATATGGGCTTCTAGGTTGGGCTAATGAACAGTTAGGCATACTACGGGCTTTAGGGGCCTTATGCTGACCTAAATCCAAGTGCCGGTCCGGCCCATGGGATCGAGTTGTGACATCTTCCTTTTTATCTTTCTCCATATACTTATTTTATTTATTTTCTTATTAATTTAAATGAATTTTTTAGGGTGATAGATGTAGAGCAGCTTGTATTTTAAAACAAGAGCAAATTGTAGAATGGCATTTAATTAAAAATAATTTAAGTTCTGAGTAAATTAAAATAAATTAATAAATTAATTATAAGTAAAAAAAAGACAAATATTTTTTATATTTTCATATAATAAATTAAATTAAATTATAATTATTTAAAACTAGAAAATAGAAAAATTATTTTTATATTTTTGTATAATTAGCTAAAATTAAATAAACAAAAATAAATATTTAAATTAATTGTAATAAAAATATAAAGAATAATATTTTAAATTTTTATATATTTAATTAAATTATAATATCATATTTTTTGAAAGTGATTTTGTTTTTTATTAATTAAAATTGGTCTAAATCGGATATTTTTAGTCTTTTTCTACTTTTGAGTCAAATTAATTCAGAAACTTTAATTTAAACTCAATTTGGTCCTACAGTTATCAAGTTCAACTCATATACCAAAGATAATGTTTGATTTATATTGTATCACTTACATGGCAAACTCAAATTTATATTTTCCACATAAAAATCAATTATACAAGGGTTAAATTAAACATTAGTTCTAACATAATTTGAAACGTGTTTGTGCTTCGTGATTCTCACTTTAGATTAAATTGAACTTAAATTAAAAATTTTAGCCTAATTTAACTCAAACATAAAAGGAAAAAAAGTTAAATTAGGCATACCCAATAAATACATAGCAAATTAAGTATTAAAGTTTTTTTTTTTTTTTAAACTCCCACATAGAAATGTTCTTTTTCTCTTTCTTTTATTACAATATTACTAGTTGTTTATGATACAATGAAAAAGTATTGACATTTGTATATTTAATTAAAATATTATATTATATTATATTATATATATATATATATATATATATATATATATATATATATATAATAAGCCAATCAAATTATACATACATAATAGAATTAAATATTTTACTAATATTAATCATTATATTATTTTTTATTTAATTTATAATATCTAATTCCAGCTTTTCCAATTATATATTTTACGCTAAATTCACATTCATGCCTTTTCTTGTAGCCACCGCCCTTAATCTCATCGATGCGCAGCTACTTCTCCGTCCTTCCCAGCAAAATTGCAGGATTGATTCTCGGTTCTTCCTTGCATAATCGTAGGAATGACAGCCATTGTGCGGTGAGTTTTTCAATTCTCAAATTCCTACCTTTTAATATGCTTATGTTGCTACGTTTGGGAATACATGGGACAGAATTATTGGGTTAGCTAGCTAGAACTTGAAATAACGATTGAATCAATTTCCTTTTTATGAATGTGATAAACCCTTGACAAGTTTTTGATTTCTAACTCACGGCATTGTCAATATTGGATTGGCTGCCTTAATTTCCAATATATCTACTGTTGGACTTGAAAAAAATGTTGGTTGATATTTAAATCCCTTGACGTCTGCAAATTGGGAGAGATGGAGAAGATGGGTCCTTCAATAGCATCGTGATATTCTGATTTCACCAAGTCTTTCTTGGACATGCATTTTTAATTTTTAATTATGCGGTTTTATCATTTGTCATCTTGCAAATGAGTAATTTAATGAATTTTAACCCAAATTGGAGATTAAACAAGAAATGCGATTGCCAATTAGTTTACATCGCTAATCAAATTAGCATAACTGAAATAAATTTTAAAGAGATAATATTTTATTTTAAATTTTATTTTTTGTAGTTTTGATGATTCATAATAAACCCCATTATCCTTTGTATATAACTAAATTGAATTCTTGTAAGAATATAACCCACTTGCAATTTTTTTTTTTTATATTATTCAACGAGATCAATGTTCCAAACATAAGAAAGCAACTTTTAATTCCATTTTTTTCTTCATTTCGAATGCTATTTATATATGAAAAGTATAATAGCTCTCTTAATAATTATGATTATAATTATGAGGTGCACATATATCCATCATGGGAGACATCATTATTAGCTTATAGATGTTCTTCAAATATAAGCATACTGCTAACGTCCAATGTTCTTCCCCCTATCTCATACCACTTGAAATAATGCCAAAGAAAACTCATTCCACTTTCAAGAAAGTAATGAAATCTCAAGATTTCGCACCCAACATGAATCTTGCATGTATTCCGCATTGTATATATCTAGCTAGCTTGAAGGATCACCATTATATATATGTGTATGGCTGAAAGTTACCTTAATGAAGTGTACCTTATTAGATAAGCATATTGATGATTTGACTATTGAAGTTCAAGATTTCAAAGGACAACATTTTGGTGTTGTCCTTGCTGATGACCCGATAAGAAAAATTACTTTTTGAGTTTCTAAGTGTTAAGAAGGAAAATTCTTAACCTTATGTTGTTGTGTTGCAAAAACTATAGTGTATGAATTTTTTTAGAAGTTGCCAGCAAAGTTCAACATTTTTAGCAAAGAAATTTGTTGCTACCTGGCCATGGAAGTTAGGGACTGAATTACATTGTTGCTTAGATCCAAATTCAAAAAGTTATTTCCATGCAATTTTGGAAAGCTTGTAGAGAATGTGGGTGTTCTTTTACTTTTCATTCAATTTGTTGAAACTATATGGAAATAGATTAATGAAAAATTCAAATATGCATAGATTAATGCAAGTAATTTTTATATATTTTTTTTTATTTTCATTTGGATTATTGTGAATATGTTATATTGTTATTGTTATTAAATTTCATTTCATTTTTATTGTTATTTGTATCTTATGAATTTTTTAGAAGTACTTGGATTTGTGAGCAAATTGTATAGTTTTGGGTGGTACAAGGAGAATATTAGAAGTGTTATTTTAATTACAGAAGTATTATTTCGCATTTATGGCAAATATGACATGTTTTGGTACAAATGATATTCTGTCGAAATTTTGATAATTATTAAGATTTTAAATTATTGTATATGTTTAATTTTCACATTTATTTTTATTTGTGTTAATATTTATATTTCATTTTCAAAGTTAATGTAAGAGCGATGTGATTCAATGTAATATTGTTGATTAAATATTATAAATTGAGCTATATTGTTAATGTTTTAGAAGTGCTTATGTTTGTATATAAATATTGTAGTAGTGGATGGTATAAAGAGGATATTTGAAGTATTATTTTATATACACGAACATTATTTTGTCTTCATTAACAGAAATGATATGTTCTGTTACAGACGATACTCAGCCAAAATTTTCTTAATTATTAAGTTTGTAAATTAAAATTTTTAAATTTTATTTTCCTAGTTTCATTGTTACTTGTAATTAATTATTAAATCCAATAATTATATACAGGATCAAATGGAGGCTATGGTGGCTGCTGCTACTACTGATGCTATTTTGAACTCATAGCATGACGATTCATAGGAGATCTCAGTCAATGTGAATCGCCTATACTTAGCTATTGTGGGTGGAGAGAAGAAGCAACGGGTGTATGATTTGGGCTCTCATGCTTCAACTTTGTACCTAGACTCATTCAGCAGCTCTGCCACTTCACACAGGATAGCTATGATGACAGATCATGCTGTTGATGAGTGCATTAGACTGCTTGAGGAGGAGATCGTGTGCATGAGGGAAAATCAAGAGCGAATTCTCTAGCAACGCGTTAAGAAGAAGGTATTGCGCCTTAGGCAACAAAGTGAAGAGCAGTTTTGTTGTATGTAGAAGGAGATGAGGCAGATGGTGTCATCATCCCGCCCTTCAGGTGATTCTGTTAATCTCCATGATCAGAGCAGACCGAATCTGTAGCTTGATATTATTTATATACATTTGCTAACTGAACTTGTTACTTGTATGGATAACCTTATACTTTCATATAATATATAGTATTTTTATTTACTAATTATTGTAAATTTTATTATTATATTTATTTAGGTCTATTACCAATTATATAAATATAATAATTCTTAATTCACTATTATTTATTTACTATTAAAAAATTGGAATATTAAAAAAAAAAGAAAAAATTAATTTTACGACTAATTATAATCCGTCAAAATTTTGTGACGGACTAATTCATCACAAATTTGGGACGGAAAGCTTTTCGTCATAAAAAAAAAATTGGTCAAAAAATTTGTGATGGATAATTTTTTGTGACAGATTTGTCATCACTAATCCGTCCCAATTTTGCGACGGATTCATGTTTTGACAGATCAACATTTTGTAACGGACGAATGAATTCTGTTAGAAATTTTGATAGATATGTCGTCACAATTCCGTCACTTGGAAAATAATTGAATGAGTATAACTTACAACGGTGCAAATTAATATGATTTATAAATCTCCTACAGGAAATATAAGGCACCTTTGAAACTTTGTAAAACTATCATTGAAGGATTGATGTTGATTGGTGTCTGGACTGGTTCCTACTTCTTTCTACATAATGCAATTAATTAATTTAATGGTGGGAGTTGTAAACTCTACAAATATCACATCATACCAAGTGCCAAAGTCTTGCCCAAATGTTACTCCAAAAAATGAAGGGCTAGATAGTCACATCGATGGACCTTAATTACAATGTGAATAAGCCATCTCACCTAATGCTGGTTTGTTTCTAACCATTAAGAAGTCCTGCAAACGACGAAGTTTAGAAGCATATTCTCTTGTTGGTTTGTTTAGTTTATGAGAGTCTTACAATATTTTCACATTAATTTGTTTTCTTGTACAGATTTCTCGATGGAGCTTTAATTTTGTACTAAAAAATTAATAGTTTATTATAATTTATAATTAATTATTAAAATACAACTAGTGAAATTTCATATATATTAAATTTTTAAAAATTAATTGAAATTTTAGCTATAAATAATAATATTTTATAATAAAATTAATAAATATTTAGAGTAAAATTTTTCGTAATAATAAATTTTCATATCAATGAAAAATAAAATTTAATACATTAAAATTTTTTAACATAACAAATAGATAATAAAAGTTTATATAATTTACGTGATATAAATAGCAATAAAATATAAAAACACTTAAAAAACTTAAAGTTAAGCATATCCCGTCCATTTTAGAATTTTTTCTTTCTTAAATTTAATTCGTCATAAATTTTAAATACATAATATATAGTGGAATATATATTAAATATATATATATCTTACGTATTTATTTTTAAATTTATAATAAATTAAATTTAAGTAAAAATTTCTAAAAAAATTATGTGTGGAGTTGGATTTAATTAAATTGACAAAATTGTTTAGTAAAGAAAGACTATTTTAAATCACTCTCGCATGACTCGGTCTTCCATTTTGGATGTATCATAGTTGATTCTAAATTTAATTTGCATCATAAAATTTTTTTAATTTTAATTAATATTTTTTAAAATTTTTATAAAAATATCCATAATAAATTATAAATTAAAATTATATAAATTTTCTTTTAAATTTGTATTCTTAGTTTAAAATTTTTAAATTTGATCTATTTTCCATTTATTTAAACTAAAATTATACTTATCTAATATTTTTTATAAGTAATTCTAATTAATTAATTAATTAATATCTTATTAAAAATTGTGTAATTATTATTTTTTTTCTTAAAGAAAATTTAATAATATTATCTTTACTTTGTATTGCTTTTTAATTCAATTTTAGTTATGTCTAAAAGATTTACATTTAATTTATCTTAATTTCTTTAATTTTGTTTTTAAGAAAAATTAATAATATATTATTTTATTTTAATAATATCCAAACTCTCAATAAGTAGGAATGATTTTTATATATGCATAGATTGATATATTCAAACTCTAATTATGCATTAATTAAATATATATATATATATATATATATATATATATATATATATATATATATATATATATATATATATATATATATCTTATATTAGACAAATAATATATCAATCTTAAATTATTATTTAGAATTTTTTTTATTACAATTATTTATGTATTAAATTAAAGTTTAAGGATTTTTGCTAGACAAATTAAAATTAAGGGAGATATGCAGTGCATCTATTCAAGTTGAGGATGGTAAGTAAAAATTAGCTATAAATTAACCTATAAACTTATAATAGTAGATCACATGAGTTTTGATGATATTTAAATCAAGAGTTTTAATGATATTTAAATCAAAATTAAAAAATTTTTAATGATATAAATTAGAGTTGAGGAATTTAACTGATATAATTAATTATTTAAATTGAGGGAATGATGTCCATATATATATATATATATATATCCAATAAGAAATTTGAAAATCTGTCAATTGAAGGACTGACGTTGATCGTGTCAGGAATGGCTCCTAATTCTTTAGAATTAACAGTGGGGTTCTAAATTCTACAAATATCACATCCTACAAACTGCAAAAGTCCTACCCAAATATTACTCCGATTGAAGGACTACTACTCAGTACATCTTATATTTAAAGTTGAAAATGAAATTCTTTCATATACTAGTTAACACTTAAAAAAAAAAAATAGCAAACGATTAAATTAATTATTAATCTATTAAAATGGTTACTAATTGAATTAGTAACAAATTGTGTAATCTATTCAGTCGATTGTAATAAAATTAGTTGTAAATAGCAACCGTTAACTAAATCAGTTGCAAATGATTACTGACAATTAAATGAGTTGTTAAATTAATTAAGTTTAAAAAAATAAAATTAAAAAAAACTATTGGTTGCTAATAGCAATCGATTTAGCAATCAAAATCGATTGCTATTAGTTGCAAAAAATATAATATATTTAATTTTATAATTTTGCATTCATTTTATAAATTAGTTACTATTTGTAACTAATTTAATAACTGAAAAATTGTTTGTTAATTTAAATAATAAATAAAAATTGAATTTCTAAATAATAAATAAAAATTCAAATAAATAAATCTTTCAAAAAAAAACTAAAATAATAAATTATTAATGAAAAATTAGGACAAAAATTAATATAATAATATTATAAAAAAATAACTAATAATAACTATATACAAAAATATTAACAAAAAATTAAATATAAAAATATATTTATAAGATAAATTACTATATATATATATTTTATAACAAAAAAATTATTAAAAATTAATACTAAAAATACTTTACTAACAAAAATATTTTTGAACAAAAATTTTTATTTTAAGTCAAAAAAAAATAGAAAAGATGAGAAAGGAAAAGATGATAAAGAAGAAAAAAGATGGTAATGAAAAAGAAGATGAAGAAAATAAATGGGAAAGAAAAAGATGATAAAAAAGAAAATAGATGAGAAAAAAAATATGAAAAAGAAAATAGATGAGAAAAAATGATAAAAAATAAATGAGAAAGAAAAAGATTAAGATAATATATTAGAAAGGAAAAGATGATGAAGAAAATGAGAGAAAGGAGAAGAAAATGAGAAAAAAAAAATAAATAGTGAGAAAAAAAAAGTAGTGGTTGATACAAGTAAAACGACAACCAATTTTAGCAACCAATTATTGGTTGCTAATTTCTTAAAAAATTGAGCGAGAATTTTGAGAGGAAAATTTTTACAATCAATTCACAATCGATTTTGCAATCGATTGCTAATAGCAACTGATTTCAATCAATTGTAAAAAATAGTTGTTGTTAGCAATTGATTTATAAATCGTTTGTAAATCAAAATAAAAAAAAATGAGTGAATATTTTTGGGCAAATCGATTTCAAAAATCGGTTGCTGTGAACAATTCATTCGCAAATCGATTTCAAATTAAAATAAAAAAAATAGGCTGAAATTTTTGAGAGAAAAAAATTGGTTTCAAAAATTGACTATTGTTAGCAACTTATTCGCAAAAATCGATTGGAAACCAAAATAAAAAAAAATAAAAAAAATGGGCGAGAAATTTTTTTGAGGGGGAAAATCAGTTTGTAAAATCGATTGCTAATAACAAATAATTTTAATCAATTTTAAAAATCGGCTATTGTTAGTAACTGATTCGCAAATCGATTACAAATAGAAAAAAATTAGGCAGAAAATTTTTGAGAGAAAAAAATCGATTGTAAAATTATTTGCTATTTAGTCGGTTGCAAAAAAAATGGCTGCTACGAGCAACTAATTCACAAATCGATTGCAAATAATAAAAAAATGGGTGAAAATTTTCCGAGAGAAAAAAATTTAACAATCGATTTGCAATTGGTTGCACAAGAATCGATTGCAAATAATAACTGACTGCAAATCGGTTGCTAACTTTAAAGCCAATTAAAATAATTCTTTAATCTAGTAATCAATTTCCTAAATTAGTTGTTGTTAGCAACTAATTTTAATAGTCAATTTCTTAATCAGTTGCTAACAACAATTAATTTTAAAATCTGTTGCTAATCATATATTTAACGTTTTTTTAATATCGATTAGTAACTGATTTAGTAACTAATTATAAATTATTACTAATAGTATCCGATTTTAGCAATCAATTATAAATCAATTATTAATAGCAATCAATTGCTAAATTTTTAAAAATTAACTATTTTATTAAAAAAATTAAATAATAAATTCAATATAAAATTAGTTGCTAATAGCAACTGATTTCAGTCAGTTGCAAAATTTATTTATTTTTAAGTGTAATCTCTATTTTTAGTCTCGCTTTCAACTATTAAATTGCCATTCTTCGTCAGGCTAGGAAAGACTTGGTACTTCATCATAATCTTGATTAATATTTATTAAAAAAAAAAAGAAATTTGATTGGTTTAATTGACCTTATTTTTTTTCTTAAGTTAATGTGGATGTTTTCTTCGTTAATTTAGCTCTATTCTATTAGAAAAATATTTTTAAATTATTTAAAATTTATAATTTTATTATATAGATGTAATTTCACTTGGCTTTTCGATTCCATCGGTCTATTTTTTCATCAAATATTTTTGCTTATTAATATTATTCAAACATTTTGATTTTCAATCATATATTTCAAAATTTAAAATTGTGTGTAATTATATTTAAATATCAAAATCTTAGGTAAATTTTATTATTAATTTTGAATCACATATTCCTACTTTGAAACTAGAAGCAATTGCATTTGAACCTTAAAAATCTTAGATTCATTTTATTATCTACAATAAAATGTATTGATTGTTAAAAAAAAAAAAAACAAAGTGTATTGATTATTTTTTTTTATCAATCCTATTTTTAAGTGGATAAAATTTAAAATCTCCTAATTAATTTAGGGATTTTGACTATAATTTCTACTAATTTTAAAAGTTAGAACATATAGTTTAAAATTAAAATATTTGAATATAATTATTAATTATGAAAAACGTTTAAAATTTTTGTCCAACAAACCTATAATTTCAAAAAAAAATTAAAATTAGTGTGATATAATTCCAATTAAATTTGTTTGCCAAGTTACATATACGTGAAGTTTTCCAGTTTTTGGCTTAATGTTACCTTCCATTTGCTTAAAAAATGATCAAAGATTTATGGTGTGTTTAGTATTATTAGTAAAGTTATCGTTAAAAAAAATAATTTTTTAAAAGAAAATAATTAAAAAATAAAAATTAATTAAAATTATATTTAATAATACATTTTAATTATAAAAATATTAAAATAATAAATTTTTTTTCAAAAATAATGTTTTAATAATATTTAAAACATTATTTTTTAAAAATACTTTTTATTTTAAAACTCATTATTGTGAAACTGGGTTTTATAAAAGATCTGTGGAACACGACGGCCACTCTGCTTGGCTCCACTCCACCACTACATTTCTTGGACGGAATCTTAGTTAGAGGGAGTCAACAAAAAATAGGACTGAAGACCTCCACAGCCAAAGTAAATTAACGTTATTATTATTTTTTTATTTTAAAAATAAGTGTGCAAATAATTTAGATATTCCGTCTTTAAACTCGGCACACATAACTTAAAAATCCATATCAATCACTAAAAAAAAAAAATTGTCTTTGGCAAAGCTAATTATTTTGGGCTTGGATAAAAAAAAAAAATTCACCAAACGAGTTACTGACATAGTGTTTAGTGTCATCTTCTGCTTTGACAATGCATTTCATATTTTAATGATAGATAATTACATTACCGACATTTTTTTCTATAGTCTTCTATATGTTTAATTTTCGCTGACATATATATATATATATATATATATATATATATATATATATAATAATTTATAAATATCCCATAAGAAATTTGAAAATCTATCAATTGAAGGACTGATGTTGATCGTGTCAGGAATGGCTTCTAATTCTTTAGAATTAATAGTGGGGTTCTAAATTCTACAAATATCACATTCTGCCAACTGCCAAAGTCCTACCCAAATATTACTCCAATTGAAGGATTACTATTCAGTGCATCTTATATTTAAAGTTGAAAATGAAATTATTTCATATACTAGTTAACACTAAAAAATAAAAAAAATAAAAAAAAAATAAAATTAGCAACTAGCTAAATTGATTGCTAATCCATCGATTTAGCAATTAATTTAAGAATTGATTCGGTCATTGCAATGAGGCTAGTTGTAAATACCAACTAATAACCAAATTGATTACAAATAGTAGTCGACGTTGCGAAATTAATTAAATTTAAAAAAATAAATTGTTTTTTGTAAAAACTATCTGCTGGTTGTAGCTACCGATTTAACAACAAAAATCGGTTATTAATAGCAACTGAAACATAATCACTTGCCAAAAGTTAGTGTATTTAATTTTATAATTTTATACCATTTTGTAAATCGATTGATATTCGCAACTAATTTAGCAATTAAAAAGTCGATTGCTAATTTAAAAAAATTATAAAAAAATAAAATTTCCAAATAATAAATAAAAAATTCAAATAATTAAATTTTTTTAAAAATTAAAATAATAATTTATTAATAAAAAAATTGATATAACAATATTATAAAAAAAATTAGTAATAATAACTACTATAAAAATATTAAAAAAAATAAATATAAAAAGATATTTATACAAAAAAAATATAGTAGTGGTTTATACAAAGAAATTAGCAACTAATTTCTTTTAAAAATTAGGTGAAAATTTTTGGAGGAAAATTTTGCGACCGGTTCATAATCAGTTGCAAATCAAAATTAAAAAAACAGAAAGAATGGGCAAAAATTTTTTGAAGAAAAAATCGATTTCAAAAATCGATTGTTGTTAGCAACTAATTCATAAATCTGTTTTAAATTAAAATAAAAAACAAAAAAAAGGAATGAAATTTTTAGGGGAAAAAAATCAGTTGCAAAATTAATTACTAATAAAAATTGATTTTAATAAATTTTAAAAATTGATTATTATTAGCAATCGATTCACAAATCATTTGAAAATAAAAAAATTAGCTGAATTTTAAAAAAAAAATCGGTTACAAAATTGATTGCTAATAGCAACCGATTTTAATCGGTTATAAAAAACGGCTACTATTAGCAATTAATTTGCAAATCAATTACAAATTAAAAAACAAAAAAATAGGTGAAAATTTTGAGGAAAAAATATAGCAACCGATTTGTAATTGGTTGTAAAAATCGGTTTCCATTAGCAACGATAAGGAATCGATTGGAAATAACAGCTGATTTTGGAGCCAATTAAAATAATTCTTTAATTTAGTAACCGATTCTCTAAATTGGTTGCTATTAGCAACATATTTTATCAATCGATTTCTTAATAAATTGTTAATAGCAACCGATTTTAAAATTAGTTACTAATTTTATATTTATGTTTTTTCTAATATTGATTGGCAATTGATTTAACAACCAATTATAAATCGATTGCTAATAGGAATTGATTTTAGCAACCAATCATAAATCGATTTTTAATAGCAATCAATTTTAAATTTTTAAAAATTAACTATTTTATTAAAAAAAATAAATAATAAATTGACTATAAAATTAATTATTAATAGCAACCAATTTTAATCTATTAAAATAATTGGTTACAAAATTAATTATTTTCTTTTTTAAGTGTAATCCCTATTTTTGAGTCTCGCTTTCAACTATTAAAATGCCATTCTTCATCAAGATAGGATAGACTTGGTACTTCACCATAATCTTCATTAATTGTTATTAAAAAAAAAAAATTGATTGGTTTAATCGACCTTATTTTTTTTTTAGTTAATATGGATGTTTTCTTTATTGATTGAGTTCTATTCTATTAGAAAAATATTTTTAAATTATTTAAAGATTACGATTATATCCTGTACGTAGATATAATTTCACTTGATTTTGTGATTTCATTTATCTATTTTTTCATCAAATATTTTCGCTAATTAATATTATACAAACTTTTTAATTTTAAATCATATATTTTAAATTTTAAAATAGAGAACAATTATATTTAAATATCAAAATCTTAGGTACATTTTATTATTAATTTTGGATCACAAATTTCTACTTTAAGATTAGAAGCAATTGCATTTAAACCTTGAAATCTTTGATTTATTTTGTTATCTATAATAAAGTGTATTGATTTTTGTTTTCCTTTTTGTTATTAATCACTATTTTTGGGTGGATAAAATTTTAAATCTCCAAATTAATTTAGAAATTTTAACTTTAATTTCTACTAATTTTAAAAGTTAGGATATGTAATTTAAAATTAAAATATATGAATATAATTATCAATTATAAAAAATGTTTGAAGTTTTTGTCCAACAAACCTATAATTTCAAATAAATTTAAAATAGTGTGATATAATTCCAATTAAAATAACATTTTTTTTTTCAAAATTAATGTTTTAATAATATTTAAAACATTATTTAAAAAAATACTTTTTTATTTTAAAACTCATTATTGTGAAACTGAGATTTATAAAATATCTGTGGAACACCTTCTCCGCTAGGCTCCACTCCACCACTAGATCTCTTGGACGGAATCTTAGGCAGAGGGAGTCAACAAAAAAATAGGACTGAAGTGAAGACCTCCACAGCCAAAGTAAATTGCACGTTATTTTTTTTTATTTTAAAAATAAGTGTAAAAATAATTTAGATATTCCTTCTTTCAAACTCAGCACACATACGTAGAAATATCTTCACAACACCTATAGGAGATTTAAAATCGAATATTCGGTTTCAAATTAGGGAAAATCGGTTTCTAAATGAATTTAGAAACTGATTTCAAACCGAAATATTCGGTTTCAAATTCACATGTTTCTAAATAAATTAAAAATGGAATATAATATTTGTTTCAAATTTTGAAATTGTTTTGAAACCGATATTCCGTTTCAAAATTTACAAACAAAATTGTTTCGGTTTCAAAATCCGTTTCCATTTGGAAACCGATACTTTCGGTTTCAATTTATCTGAAACAGATTTCTGTTTCCAATCGGTTTCTAAATTATAAACACAAATAAAACACTTTTTAAAATCGAAAGTCATTCGGTTTTTAAATAGAAACGGAATTCCGTTTCCAATCCATTTCTAATTCCATTTCTAATCCATTTCAGATTACTAGAAAAATTTTTATTTTTTTTATTTAATACATTATTTCTTGCATTGAAGTATATAATATAATATTAATTTTAAATGCTAAATATCACAATATTTACAATATCAGGCTACCAAATATCAAAATATCAGTCAATATTATATATAAATATGACAGTGATGGGTTATAAAAATAATGTACTGTATGAAAAAATAAAATACATAATAACAAAAAAACAAGCTACTTGTCATATCATCACTCATCATCACTATCGGCCTCTCTACCATCATCATGATGAGTTGCATTTGGAGCTGGGGCTATAAACTGCGTACCCTGCATCATTTGTGCCATCATGTTTTGCATCATTTGTTGCATGCGCTCCTCCAGTGTTTGCTCGCGTTGTCGGTATCTCTCCTCCAACATCAGCTCGCGCTGTCGATCTCTCTCCTCCAATGCAGCCAACTATCTTTTAGCGTTGCGACAGTCTGATGCAATTGTTTAATCTCTTGCTCCATTGCCTATGACTGAGCGCGATGGGATGCAGTAGAAGATGATCCATACGATGAGCTAGGGTAGAAAATTGATGCTTGGGATCCAATGCCATAAACCTTGTTCTTCTTATCCCCCCTACAACTTGAAAATATAGTGCCACCTCATCCACAGTAGGAGGGTCGTTGCGCCCCTCTTGTGGTTGAGATGACTGCTCCTTAAGCACCAAAAATGCATCATGCATAAAGTCAAAACACATGTTTTAAATACATTTGTTTTGGCAATTGGATAAACAAACTCAATTATTCATTATTTTCCTACAATTGAAAGACAAATAAAATACTTGTTCACTTACCTTAATTGATTGCGCTCATGCATCAACCATACCAGAAGTACCTTTCCTAGTATGAGTCTTATGGAAAAGATCATAGGGAAAAGGTCTTCGGCCAAGTTGGGCTTCCTGAAAAGATATAATGATTTTAATGATGTTTATAATAATGTTTGATTAATCACTACAATATGTAGACAAACACTAACAAAACCAGTAAATATGAAATCATTACCATTCTATCTGCATGAGTAGCATGTGAAACTGAACCCCCTGTGTGTCTAGAAATGCCTACCCCAACTCCCCCTATCTTACTACAGCGGTTAGCAGTGAACTGATGGCTCTTAGCTTTGAACTCTAGGCTGCTCCATGCCTCCTTCCATTTTTGCATTGTACTATTAGGCACAATGACCTTGGATTTTCCTTTCCTGACATTGCACATTAGTGCCTTGTAGCGCTCTGCAGCCTTACGCCTCCAAGCTTCCTTTATGAGTGGAGTCATCTCCTGCCAGTCAAAGTATTTCTATAGCAAAACAAATAAAAATTAACACAATTGTATTAGTATGATAATATTTTTTTAAAAAAAAATTGACAGCATTTCCCTTTAATTTTGGACAGTCCAGCCTAGTTATTAGGCATTAATTACACCTGTTAAAAACACTTTATATATTCTCAACAACAAACAACATCCAACCCAACTACTGCAACTCACAATAATATATATTTTTAACATCCTCAACACACAAGCTGTACATATAACTTTTAAGAATTAAAATACTTTAATTGTGTTCTTTTACATTAATTCACAAATTCTCATCACTTGAACAATATTTGTTTGCAACATTCTTTTTGGAGGTTTCATAAACTATGCAAATCAATTATCTGATAGCTAATTATATTTAAATATTTATTTTATTACCTGAAATTCATCCCAGTAAAACTCCTTTGTCTCAAGCGTAACAGTCTTCCAACAATGCCCCTCTGAGTCCATCGTCTCCTTGAAGATATTCTTCATCTTCTTAGCACATTCCTCAGATGGATGTAACCTGAACACAAGGAAGACAACAAACATGTTGATTTTATGCAAATGTAGAAATATGGTACTTCAATTGCCAATGATAAGTAATACCAAATCATACATAAAGTTAATTAATTTTTAATACTTACACGCCATTAACGAGCTTTATTCGTTTCTTTCTTCCAAAGGTAGTGAGTGATAGGCCATCCATCGATGATATCGGTACTGCCCCAACTGAATGACCTCCATGACCAAAGGTCGATCTAGCTACAGGCTCAGAAGATGGGGTAGTAGGCAGTGGTGGTGGAGGTGGAGGTGTAGCTCGATGTTGTGTTGAAGCAGTAGACCCCTCTGGATCTAGCATCGACCTCCCAATGGATGGTGAAGGAACCTGAGGCTGACCCTGTGCAGACTGGTCTTGCTGATCATTGGGCTCATCCTGTAGACTTAGCTACCTTAACTGTGAACGGCCCAATAAACCTCCCCTGCGACCGTTGCCTCGCATTTTGTATAAACAATTATATTAATTGGTTAGCTTTATTCAACTTATTATACATAATACAGATGAAGTTTTTCAATAGTTAGAATTTATACTTCAAGTTTAGGAATATAAATTCATTGAGAGAAATACCTGAATCTAATTAGTATCACTATCATATTCATCATCATCTCTCTCATTGCTTTCTGATTCCAATTCAATCTCCTCTTCATCCTCAACATCCTCTTCATCAATTTCAACTAGTACACCGCTTAGATCATTCAAATATTATTCCTGATCATCATCATCATCATCAATTTCTATCAAAGGGACTTCCATTTCATCTTCTTGAAAGGGTTTTTCCCATACAGGGGGGAGGGGTGTTGTCACATTCACTTGATTAGGAAGATCAATAACAGATCTCGCTTTGATTTTGAACACAGCCCACCAATCATCCTTGTCGTGCTTTAAGCTTGGATATATGGAATAATTAACTTGAGCAGCTTGGATAGCGAGAACAAATGGTTCATATATATTATGTAACACCCTAGGCAAATCCCACATCGGTAAAACATGGGAGAGATGCTGGGTTTATAAGTTGATGGTTCGTAACCCCTAGTGACATGTTTTAAAACCGTGAGGGCTTCGGTCCAGAGCGGACAATATCACTAGTGGGCCGGGCCATTACATTTGTGGTATCAGAGCTGCTCCGCGTGCAACCTTGAACGATGGTGGGGCAAACCTCAGCGAGGACGCTAAGTCCCATAAGGGGGGTGGATTGTAACACCCTAGGCAAATCCCACATCGATAAAACACGGGAGAGATGCTGGGTTTATAATGGCCCGGCCCACTAGTGATATTGTTCGCTCTGGACCGAAGCCCTCATGGTTTTAAAACGTATCACTAGGGGTTACGAACCACCAACTTATAAACCCAGCATCTCTCCCGTGTTTTGCCGATGTGGGATTTGCCTAGGGTGTTACATATTAAATGATCGTTTATGATTAATATCCACAAGTTTATATTTTCTATGAATCTTTGTTCCCACATTTGGTGTTGGATCAAACCAATCACATTTAAACAGTACAGTTCTTTTGATTGGTAATCTAGGGTACTCCAATCGTAACACTTCAATTAACTATTCACAGTAGTCACTCTCGTCAGTACTGTAATTAGTCCCCTTGATGCATACCCCACTGTTCATCGTTGCCCTATGTGAACCATAGCTTTTAGTGTGAAATTTATAACCATTAACTACACAACCATTGTAGGACATAACACTTCTTAATGGACCCTTTGATAGATCCTTTAAGAACTGGCTTGATATATTGTTGGAGGCATTGTGAACATATTTATTGAACCACTTATCGAATTCATGCTCCAGTTTCTCATCAACTTGTTTATCATTGATATTTGGATTGGTCGTGCACAACTCATTAACAAAAATGCTGCATGCAATGAAAGCACTCAATTACATGTTTCGAATCAATGATGGCATTGCAACAATTATAATAATTGAATATTAGAAAAACTTACTCAATGTATGATTTTACTTCTATACAATTCAAGAAGATGTACATTTGTGCTGCTTGAAATTCTTCTTCTGTGAGATATCTAACCTTTCCTTTTCCTAGTGGCCTACCAGAATGAGTGAAAACTGATAAATTCCCTGGATGTTCATCCATATGTTCGACTACATCATCATTGCGTGGAACTTTTCGATGCCTTGTGTTGACATGCGGTTAAAAATAATGAGCGCAGAACGACAATGCTTCTTCAACTAAGTATGCATTGCATATGGAACCTTCCACTTTGGCTTTATTTTTCACATTATTTTTTAACTTCCTGAGGTACCTGTACCACTTACTATTTAGTCACAATAAGGTTTTTAATTATCCATATAATGACATAACGCAATAATATATTAAACTAGTTATCTCTCAAATGGATACATCCACCGATATTGCACTGGACCAGCAATCCATGATTCATAAGCTAAATGTACTAGAAGATGTTCCATAGAGTCAAAGAAACTTAGAGGGAATATACGCTCTAGTTTACATAATATTATAGGAATCTCTTCATTGAGCTGTAACATGTCTTCTTCTCTGAGTATTGTTAAAGTTAACTCTCTAAAGAAATTGCTCAATTAGGTCAATGCCTGCCACACATTTTGTGGAAGCAATTCTCTGAATGCTATTAGGAGTAATCTCTGCATACAGACATGACAATCATGACTTTTCATCCTGAATAACTTCAGTTTTCGCATGTCTATACACTTACCCATGTTTGACCCATAACCATCTGGGAATCTAAGATTTTTAAGCCATTCACACAACACTACTTTTGATTGTTTGTCTAATGTGTAACATGCTTCAGG
The DNA here is from genome assembly GCF_030052815.1 of Hevea brasiliensis. Classification (NCBI taxonomy): domain Eukaryota; kingdom Viridiplantae; phylum Streptophyta; class Magnoliopsida; order Malpighiales; family Euphorbiaceae; genus Hevea; species Hevea brasiliensis. The sequence goes on along the minus strand of NC_079502.1, from coordinate 99,349,277 downwards.
GTACTTTCCTGTTGCCATATTCCTCTCTAACTCAGGTCGATGACAAAACTCTTTTAAATCTTCCCTTGATTTTGCATTGTCCTTTGTCTTCCCTTCAACATTCATTACAATGTTAAAAATATTTTCAAAAACATTTTTCTCTATATGCATGACATCCAGGTTGTGGCGAAGCATATTAGTACTCCAATATGGCAAATCCCAAAAAATGCTCCGTTTCTTCCAACCCCTATTCTTTGCTTTGCGACTGTTATTCTCATTTGCACCCATATCTGTGACACACATTAATCCTAGATGTTCTATTTGTTTTAAAATCTCCTCAGCAGATAGAATTGGGGTGGCACTTTTTGTAACTGTCTTGTTCTTTCTAAAAGTAGTCTTGTTCCATCTGAAAGGATGGTCAGCTTGTAAGAATTTACAGTGATTGTCAAACCATGATTGTTTACCACCCTTTGTTAATGTGAATGCATCTGAATCTTCTCTGCAATATGGACAAGCAGTCTTGCCAGCTGTGCTCCAACCGGACAACATTGAATATGCAGGGAAATCACTTATTGTCCATAATAATGCAACCCTCATATTAAAATTATTCTTCTTAGATGCATCGTATGTGTCAACTCCAACTTCCCATAACTGTTTCAACTCTGCAATAAGGGGCTGCAAGTACACATCCAATTTGTCCTTCGGGTTTCTCGGACCAGGAACTATTACCGTTAGGAACATATACTCATCCTTCATACATAACCAAGGAGGCAAATTGTAAGGAGTGATAATGACTGGCCAAGATGAATATTGTTGTCCTGATTGACCGAATGGTTGAAACCCATCAGTGCACAGTCCTGGTCTTACATTCCGAACCTCAATAGTAAATGAATGATGTGTCTTATTAAAATGCTTCCACGCAGTTGCATCTGAACAATGACGCATTACCCCATCTTCATGCTCATGCTCAGCATGCCATCTCATTTCTTTTGTTGTTGCATTCGAAGCATATAATCTTTGTAATCTCTGTGTCAGGGGAAAGTAGTACATTCTCTTATGTGGGACATTGGTTTTAAAATTAGAAGAGGCTCGACTACGTCGTTTGAACCTTGGATGGTCACAAAATTTGTAATTCATTAACTCACTATCTTCAGCCCAATATAACATACATCCATTAGTATAATAATGAATCTTCTCAACCGGTAGGCCCAATGCTTGGACCAACTTCTTTGTACTGTAAAAGTTTTCGGTTATTAAATTATCACTTGGTAACACCTCTTTCATAAGTTGGCAGATGTCATCAAAACATCTTTCTGACAAATGATGTTCTGCCTTGATGTTTAACATCCTTGCAACAACTGAGAGCTGTGAATGGGTTTCACAACCCGGCCACACCTTTTGATTAGCAGCTTATAACATGTTATACAACTTTTGAGCTAATGGATTCGGAGGTTCCTCCATTACATCCTGAAAGAAACCAGGACCTGCTACATCCATTACCATTTTCTCGTATGTATTGCTTGTGCTACTATCAACCTCTTCAACTAGCTCTTCTATCATAACATTTATGTTTTGACCATCAATATTACTTGTGTTGGGTTCCCCATGTAGAATCCATTTATAATAATATGGCACAAATCCATGCTTCATCAAATGTAACCTAATTGTATTCTCATCAGCATAGTTACCATTCTGACACTTTCAATGATTACATGGACACTTCAGTTTATCTCCATCCATCCACTCTGGATGTTGCTTAGCAAATGTTATGAATTGTTCAATACCTTCTACCAATTCTGAGGTTAGTAGGCCGTCTTTTAACCTAGAATACATCCATCTCCTATCTGATTCCATTTTGCTAATATCTCCATAATAATTATAGTGAATATTAGGTTTGTTCATATCCCAAATCATGTGTTGAAAGGTAACGCCCTAACCCAATTAGAATTGCATCGTCTTTACCAATAAAAGATCCAACATGAAAACAATCCTCAACATCGAACCAAAAAGAAAGAATTATGAAAGCAAATAAGATATTAACAGTGGCATACCTTTTTAATCAGAGAGGAATTTAGTTCCCTTTTTCGCTTTCTGATTTAGAATCGGCAAGCACCCTGCTCAAAAAATACTTGCAAAAACAGGAAAAAATTAGCAAAACACAAAACCAACACATCAAAATAAAGGAAATATACTATATGATTAGAAAAAAGAAATTGCAAGGAACGGAAAAGACAAACCAACTATCAAACTCGTACTTAGGAAGCGAAAATGAAAAAGGTATTATGGATAACATGACATCATTATTTAAAAGCACAGAAAGAGAGAGAGGAGAAGGGACCTGCAAAGGAGTAAAGAGAGAAACATTCCATGGCTAAATTTAAGCCAGGAGATTACAGATAGGAGGGCTCTAATCCGACACGATGTTCAAGGTTGTAAGGGGAGTGTAGATAAAATGAGGAATAGAAAATAAATGTAGAAACAGAGAAAGGTAGGGAGAGAGAGAGAGAGATGTGTGATAGTGCTATAATTATGCAAAAAAAAATGCCAACAGTTTCCTTCTATATTCCAACGGTTTCTCAGTAACCAAACAAATGCCAAAACTAAATTGCAAACTATATCCTCCATTGTTCACACTAAAATCCATAAAACATAAAATCCAACTCCAAAAAAAAAAAAAAAAAAGGATTGCCTTCCAAATCCCCTAGATAAATAACCCGGATTTACAATAAACAGTGAGCTAAAGCCAACAAACAGAAACAGGAAGGCATCATAATAGAAACTAATGAAGTCGGAGATCGTTGGGGATCGAAGCTGAAGCGATTCTGACATGAGAAGAGAAACGAAAATAGTACCTGAGAGGCAGATCAACGGTGCATATAGAGATCTTTTTGGGTTGTGAGTCAAAACAAGCGAGTTCGAGTTTGCCCTAAATTGAATTTAAAAGAAGGGAATAAGAGAGTGAGAGAGAGAGAGAAATGGTGATCGACTGAAACAAAGGGAAGAAATGAAAAATGGGAAAGGGATCGAAACTTGAAGGAGCTAGGTTTGTTAAGTTCACCCAATCTTAAAACGACATAGTTTTGAATAAGATATGTCATTAGCACTCTCCCCAGATGATTTAGAAAATTTTTTCCCTATTTTATTTGTTATTTCAAAAAATTAAAAAAAAATATTAATTATTTTTTAACTTTACTTTAATTATTATTATTATTCTTAATATATTTATTTTTTTTTCACATATTTTTACATTTCAATGATATTGTAAAGAAATTTTAATTAATTTTGAATATTATTTTTATAAAAATATATTATCTAATAATTTTCTTAATTCTTATAAAAATTTTAAAAAATTGTTGAAATAGAATGGAGCTAGTATGAATTTAATATTCATTTGTAAATATTTTATAATTTTTTATAAAATACAATTAATTATTAATTTAAATTATTTTAATAGGGTAGGTTTATGCAAGAAATTTCTCTAGAATAGTTTAAAAAAATTAATATAGTTATTGACAAAAAATTTAATATAATATATATGTTTGAAATTAAATTGTCCCCTATAGTTTTATGAAAATAAAATTAATAAAATTCTATATATTTAAAATTAAATTAGATAAAAATAATTAGATAATACTTTAATTTTTAAAACCGAAAAGTAATCGGTTTCTAAATACATAAAAAAAATTAAGAACCGTTTTTGACTTTAAAATTTAATCTGTAAATTTATTTTGAAACCGAAAAAAATCGATTTTTAAAACCATAAAAATAGAAACCGATAGAAATCGGTTTCTAACATAAACTTAAAATTTATTAAATCAAATATATAATTAGATAAATTTTGAAACTAAAATAATCGGTTTCTATTTTAACTTTAAGCTTTAGTAAATAAAATAGAAATTATATAAATTTTGAAACTGATATAAATCTGTTTTTAAATATAATTAGATTTCACTTTAATTTTTGAAACCTAAATTAATCAGTTTCTAAATAACTAATGGAATTAGAAATCGATGTAAATCAGTTCCTAATGTGACTTGATAAAATCGATCATACATTTAGTTTGAAACCGACAAATATCAGTTTCTAAATATAACCAAGGAAAATAGAAACTAACAAAAGTCGGTTTCTAATTGCACTTTTAAATTTATTAAAAAAATATATAATATATAAATTTTGAAACCGAAAGAGATCGGTTTCTAAGTGCAAAATGAAGAAATTAAAAACCGACATAAATCAATTTCTATTTTGACTTTAATATTTAGTAAATAAAATAGAAATTATATTAAGTTTGAAACCGACATGAATCTGTTTCTAGATATAATAAGATAACACTTTAATTTTTGAAATCGAAAGTAATCGGTTTCTAAATAACCTAAAATATTAGAAACCGATATAAATCGGTTCCTAATTTAACTTTATAAAATTGATCTACATTTAGTTTGAAACCGACATATATCGGTTTCTAAATATAACCAAGGAAAGTAGAAACTGACAGAAATTGGTTTCTAACTTCTTTTTTTTTTTTTTTTGTTACAAAAGAGATTAAAACAAACAAAGTTTCTAACTTATTTTTAAAATTTATTAAATAAAATATATAATAGATAAATTTTGAAACCGAAAACAATCGGTTTCTAAATGTAATTTACGAAATTAAAAACCGAAATGAATCGGTTTCTATTTTAACCATAATATTTAGTAAATAAAATAGAAATTATATTAATTTTGAAACCAATATAACTCGGTTTCTAAATATAAATAGATAGTAACTCAATTTTGCAACCGAATATAATCGGTTTCTAAATTAAACCTGAGTAAATTAGGAACCGACGATATTCTGTTTCTAATATGACTCAATTATAATGGAACTAGTCTTGATCCTTCGAATTAGAAACCAAACGTTATTTGGTTTTAGAAGTCGGTTTTTAAACGGTTTCTAAACCGATGCTAAATTTACCGCAAAAATGTGCCACGTAATTTAAAAATCGATGGTTTTCGGTTTCAAATGTCGGTTTCAAAATTGTTGCTAATCGGTTTCTGATACATTTAACCCGTTCTACTAAGTTTCTATTTCAAAAGCCGTTTCAAATTACAAACCGACTTAAATCCATTTCTAAAGTCGGTTTCTGTACTGATATTTTCTTGTAGTGATTGTACACAAAAGTTTAGAATATTTTAATAACCATCACAACATGAAGTTCGTAGAGATATTGAAACTTAAGTCAGCTTTGATTAAGGCTCAATTATTAAAAAAATATTAATAAAATTCTTCAATTTGGATTAATATCCAATCGGGTTCAAAAGAATTATGATAACTTTAAAAAATTTACTGCTGGTTTGTCTCTCAACAGTCAGCACTAAAAAAATACTGAATTAAGCATAACGCTTTATTGCTTAGTTTAATTTCTGAGAATTTTCTTGGTCAGTGGTGAATCTTGACCAAACATGTCTTTGAACGGTTCTGGTGATTTCAGTTTCCATAAAATTTTCGTTAAAAAGTATAATTTTAAAATATTTAATTTAAAATTAATTTGATTAAAATTTCTTATTCATCAATTATATTATTCATATTAATTATATTAACTAGTTGATTTTCCATTTGCCATAAGCTCTCTCATCAGGTTAGGAATCAATGATAGAGCCAGCATTTTGATTTAGGAGGACCCAATTAAAATATATAATTTATTAATAAATTATTTACTTAGGTATTGATTGAAGGGATTGATTAATTAATGATGATAACCGTCTCATAACTATAAAATAAAAATATTTAACAGATATAATAATAAAAATAAACACTTTAATTTTTTTTTAAATTGATTTGCTAAAAATTAAATGAAATTACTATTTGTTCAAAAATATAATGAATAATTAATATTGTGAATTGCTAAAACTAAAATATATTGATGGCCTAATTAAAAAAAATTTCTCTCATTTATCTCAAATCTATTTTTTTTTAAAAAATTATAAAAAGTAAATTTAGTTAAAGTTATAGATTAAATAAAATAAATAATATGGCTTTACTTCTAATATTATGAAATAAACTTCTTTTTTCTAACTTGAGTGTGAAGACATTTTAGCAAGAAAAAAAATTCAAAATAGTAATGAGATTATAAGAAAAAAGCTACTAATGTTTTAAATTGATGAAAATATATGAGAAAATTATATTAAACTTTTTTTAATGATATTATACAATAATTTAAATTTTAAAAAATAGAAATTAGTAATTATAGGTTTATTAGATGAGAAAATAATAAAATAAAATTTATGAAAAGTATAGGACTAAGTGACAATAATGATTTGGATTTTTTTTTAGTATAAAGATTTGTATTTTATTATATCATTCTTTTAATAAAAAATTTAGAAATTTTTTTATATAAAATTACTATTAAACTCACTTAAAACTTTTAAAACTCTCAAGTTCTCATATTCATCAAAATTTTATGTAAGAATAAAAAAAAACTTTTTTTTTAAATTACCAAGTCCTCAAAAATTTATAAAATTTCAAGGGGACCCAATGCCCCCTTTAGCCCCCAGCTGGCTACGCCAATGCTAGGATAGTACTTATCATAATCTTAATTAATATTTATTTAAAAAGAAATATTGGATTTTTTGATTTATTCTTTTTTATTTGTGGAATAAAGTTACTTCAATTTATTTTCAGTTGGTAAGGAATGTTATCCTTATCAATTGGAATTCTATTATATGGAAAAATAATTGAAAATTATTTAAAAATCTTAAATGCATCCCCACGATATAAAAAAAAGAAAAAATTAAACAGACACATAACAAATCATTCTGCTCTCTTTTAATTTAAAATGTTTTAACAATATCATCCCTAAACGTCAATTTGAACTACAAAATCCATATCAATCACTAAAAAAAATTGTCTTTGGCAAAGCTAATTATTTTGCGCTTGGATAAAAAAAAAAAATTCACCAAATGAGTTACTGACATAGTTTTTAGAGTCATCTTCAGCTTTGACAATGCATTTCATATTTTATTGGTAGATAATTACATTAGCGACATTTTTTCCTATCGTCTTCTATATGTTTAATTTTTTGCTGACATAATGTAGCGTAGATAAGTGAAAATTTGGTGATGAATTAGCCATTTTCATCACTAAATGCTGCCGGCACAGTCTAGTTGCTTAGTTAAATGCCAACACTAAGGCTAGATTACGTCATTAATGCCGACACAGTATTCGATCAGCATTGGCAATCGTTCATCTGCCCAAAAATAAAATCCATAGTCATAATTTTTTTTTTAATTACCAAATAAATTAAAATATCTTACAAAAGTCATTGCCTTTATTGAAAGAAAAAATTACAATATAAGAGTGTAAATCATAATTTCTATAATGAATTAAAAAGGAGAAAAAGAAAAAGAACTTAAATGAAAAGTTGATATAAATAAGATCACACATACTATTCTAAAACTAACAGCAGCTAGGAGTTTCGCCCCATACTTCATTAATAATGGGTTCTATCTTCTTAACCTACCGTCTAATTACAGGTTACCTACAAAACATAACAAGAATTAAAATTTAATTATCTCAATATAGATTTTTACCAGCAATTTGATACAAATCCGAAAAAGATGACACATAGTTTTGAAGAAAATTAACATTAATGACAAGTTTTATGTACAATACAAGCTTGACTTAAAGATTAAAAGGAAAATTAAATTTTGGAACAAGAGAAAATCAAAGGGAAGAAAAAGAAAAAAAAGAAATAAAGATCAATTTGTAGTCTTTATAATTAAATTAGAGAAATGGGATATAATTTTATATTATGTACAGGCTATTACTATCAATGCACCATATATGTTATATATTTATAATTAAATATATTAAATTATATGATGTTTTTGAAAAAATTCATAAAATATTATTCTATAAAATTAATTTCAATTTTGATTTATTTTTTATTTGTTATCCAGTACGGTTAGAAATAATATATTCTCTATCTAGTTATTAATAAAAAATTAGAATTATATAAAAACAATAGTCCAATACAATTTAATTTTTACAATATATTTTTTTTCAATTTTTCTGGGTTTGATTCAAAAGAATAAGAACCAGTGACAGCCATACCTTCAATGCTAAAAAAATAAAAATAGGAAAAATATTAATATTACTCTATTTATTAATGCAAAAAAAATATTGCATAATAACAGTTTTTAAGAAATCATACTTGTAATAATATACAAGTACATAAAAATAAAATAATTAGGTTTAAATGTAATTGTCATTTCTATTTTTTTTTTAATTGATATTGATCTTTAATCAAAATTAAATAAAATTCTTTTTTACTTGTGCATTTAGGAAATTTTAAACTTAATAATTATCTTTGATTGATTTATATTATTTATTTATTTTCATTTTTATAATTCATAGAGATTAAAATATTCAATTTTAATTAATATTCATAATTTTATAAATATCAATATCTTGTTTCATGGAAATAAAAAAAAAAACGTTGATGAGAATTAACTTACGAAAAAAAAATGCAACTATTATATATATATATATATATATATATATATATATATATATATATATATATATATATATATATATATATATATAGAATTTTACTTAATGTTGTAATATCATTACTTTTAATATTAACCTAATTGAATTTCGATATAAAATTTGAAAAATAAATATAGGTTACAAAGTACATAAGTAAATTCGACTAATATGATTATTTAATAATTTTTTTGGACTATTTATGAACTTAATTAAAAAATGTTATATATTAAAATATATCGATTTAATAAAAGAGTATATATAAAACATGACTAAAAAATTATTGATATTTCTATTTTGATAATTATAAATTATATATATTAGCTCAAATAAGATAATTGTTTAATTAATTTGTATGTAAACTTATATTATATTCAAATCGAATTGATTATACATACAAGTTAAATTTTAAGTACGATTGTATTTTACCTCTATCAGAAATAATTACAAAATTTAAATATAAACCATTATAAGTTAAAATTATTATTGCTTAAGTATAATAATGAAAAATAATTATAAAAATTATTTTATAAACGCGTGAATTGAATTTAAATAAAAATAAAAATAAAAATAAAAATAAAAATAATAATTAAATTTCAATTAAAATTGAGTTTATATAATTAAAATTTAATATATTTAAATTAAATTCTAAATGAAAATATAATTATTTTGATTTTAGAAAAAAAATAGGTTGTCATCAAAATAGGAAGGAAGAGATATTATAAATTGTTATATAAAAAAAAATTAGAAGGATAATGACATTAAAGAATTCAAATTAAAGTAGGAGACTTTCACAATGCATATCAATTTTTTCTAATTAAACTTTTTAATTGTTAATAAGATTTCTTATAATTACATTATGAAAAAGAGCAAATTTATAATTGTTAATGTTTTGTAAATATGATAAGAATATTTTAGTTTGTTAAAAAGTTCAATATTTTAGTTTGTTAAAAAGTTTATCCCATCATCATTCGCACATTTATATATATAGATAGATTATAAATTATAGATAATTTAGAAAAACTTAGCATGGACAAACTTGAATACACCCTGGTCAACAGATCAATCCCATACATTCGGACCTAGAACTTGACATATTAAGTGAAAAAAAAAAAATGTAACAGTAGGAAATACAACCAAGACCAGATAGAGTTTAGCTATAGAAGTGAAAATAACATTGCAACAGTAGCTCAAAACCAAAACCAGAAGGCTGCCAAGACCAATAATCTACCCGATAACATTTAATTTCAATTTCTTATGTTTTTCTTCCTTTGTCTCCTCAATTGTTTCCTTCCAAAAGTTTTCACAAACCAATCATGTTTTCTTTTGGTGAACTCATTCCCAGCAACCACTCCCACTATCAAGCCACCTGCGTAACCTATCATTATTATCATCCAGTTAATTTTAAAGAAAGATCCTGAGTTTTCATCGTCTGTGAAAGTGGAGGGAGTTGATGGGATAGTTTCAAATTTTCCACATTTAATCTCCAAAAGAGCTCCACATAATCCTGAGTTCCCTTTATATGAGTTGCTATCAAATGTGTCAAATTGTTTTCCTTGTGGTACAGAACCTGAAAGATTGTTCCAAGACACATTGAATGATGAAAGGTAAGTGAGTTCAGATAATTGCAAAGGTACCTGTCCTGAGAGCCAGTTGCTAGAAAGATCCAAGCATTCCAATTCTTTCATGTTTGCCAAAGATGATGGTATATGACCAGTGAGCATGTTGTTGGAAAGGTTAAGCAAATGAAGTGCTTTAAGATTTCCAATGACATTTGGAATTGCCCCTTCAAATCTATTACATGAGAAATCAATGGCCGCCAAAGTGCTTGGAATTTTCAAATATTCCAATCGCAAGCCTTTGTTATTCATGATTATTGAGTAATCATAATTTTCATATGCAAAAACTGGAAATGAACCAGGATATATGTCACTTTCACCCATATATGTCATGTGGCTTGTGTCTATAATCTTCATGGCATCCCATATCTCAAAGTATGCAGTTGGCAGATGCCCAATGAATTTATTCTGAGATAGGTCAATGATTTGAAGCTCAGAAAACTTACTCGTTCCAACTTTCCTTAATGCACCATAAAAGCCATTGGATCTCAAAATGAGGACTTTCAACTGCGGAAGATTTCCCAACCAATAAGGGAAACTATCATTTAATTGATTTTCACCGAAGTTGATAAACTCTAACATTGAACAATTGGCCAATGATCTTGGTAGTTGCCCTTGCAATCTATTGTGGCTTAAATTGATAAATCTCAAATTGCATCCATTTCTCCATGCTGGGGAAATACTTCCATCAAAGTAATTGGTGGACCACAGTGATCCTTGTAGCATATTAGACCGAATGTCTAACATGGTTAGATGAGCCCATTGAAGAACAACCGAAGCTTCCTCAAAACCAGTTAATAAGTTATGAGAAAGGTTCATATACTCCAATGAATTTCTGCTTATGTTCCACAGCCAAGAAGGTATTGGGCCTTGAATGTTGTTTGAGGAAAGGTCCAGGCGCCGCAACTCATATTGATTATGCAAGAAATGGGGGAACTCACTAAGGTTGCAAGAAGCCAATCCCAAATTAGTAAAATTAGCAATGACGGCATTTGTGTTGCTTTCTGTGAGCAACCATAAGTTGTTGTATGATAACATCAAACTCCGCAAGTTTTTGAGCTGAAAGAAGATATTCACATCCACAACACCAGATAAATTGTTTGAATGGAAATTGATAGTATCAAGATTCTTGAGGTTAGAGAGAGTGCTTGGAATGGAGCCTTGCAATTTGTTTGATGAAAGTACCAGCCATCTGAGTTTAGAATGATTGTTAGTTTGAGATGGGATTTGACCTGACAATTGATTAGAGCTCAAATATAAGTATTCAATACTTGCTCCATAAATGAGGCACGATGGGATTTGACCACTGAAATGATTATGGTCTAAATATAAATAAAAAAGCTGTGTTAGGTTCATAAGCCAAGAGGGGATTGGACCAGCAAGTTGATTATAGCCCAAATCTAAATCAGAAAGATGAGTCAAGTTCATGAGTGAAAATGGGAAGCCACCATTCAATCCGACAGAATAGAGAGAAAGGGAATTGAGACCGGACAGTTTACCGATCCAAGACAAGGAAGTAGTTGGGGCCTGGAAGTTGTTATTTGAGAGAC